>NW_024868234.1:49837-154862 GCF_013358625.1 Macadamia integrifolia | reverse complement strand
CTTATTTATATTTGTTATAGATCATCAAGAAAATGTTAAACTCTTACAAATCTTCTTTATTTATTTATTTTTTATTAAATAAATGTCAAGTCTTATTAATGTGAATTCAAAGAATATTGTTCTATTTTGATGAAGTTTCCTTTTTTATTTATTATTTGCAGCCTATTGTTGTTTTATTCATTTGAATTGAATAATGTCAAATAAAAAAGGTCAAGAAGTTCAGTTATCTTTTAATGAAGGAAGTGGAGGGAAGGGTTCTAGTCCATCTAGTTCAAGAATTACATCTAAACATAATACTGGACCAGTTGTTTCATCTGTTACAATTAGTACTTTACCAAGAAATAGGAAAAAAACATCCATAGTTTGGAAAGAGTTTATTAATAGCCCTAAAGAGAAAAATATGACGGAAGATAGAGTGCAAAATGCAAGGCTTGTGGGAATATATATCTAGCTTACTCATCTTTCAATGGCACTAGCAGTTTGAGGAGATATCTTAAGGGTTGCCTCAAACGTAAAAACAAGGATGTCTCTCAAATGTTATTGAGTGGAGGTGATGTGAGTATAACACTGAAAACTAAGAGGATTGATGCAGATGTAGTACGAGATATGATTACCACACTTATTGTCTGACGCGAGTTGCCCTTGGTATTCGTCGAGTATAAAGAGTTTAGGGCTTTGATTTCTTATCTTTACCCACAATTACACTTATTGTTAGATGCTAGTTGCCCTTGGTATTCATCAAGTATGAAGAGTTTAGGGCTTTGATTTCTTATCTTTAGCCATAATTCGGTCCTATTAGTTGGAATACCCAAATGGTTGATAGCTTGAGGTTGCACAGTAGAGAAAGTAAAAGGATTAAAGATTTTTTGAGTTCCTTCAATGGTAAAATGTCATTGATTACTGATTTGAGGACCTCTATAACCACTGACTCCTATATTTCTCTCACTTGTCATTACATTGACACAAAATGAGTATTGCATAAAAAATTATTGAAATTTTGCATCATGCCACCCCCACACACAAGAGCTAATATATGTGAAATTACCTCAAATATGTTGCTTGGATTGGGGCATTGAGAAGAAATTGTTCTCTATTACTTAGATAATACTATACGGACGGATAGTGCTCAAAAATACGATTCTGGCAATATATGACACGTCAAAATTTGACCGACAAATCTCCCACAATCATCCAAGAAAAACTACACTTTCCCACACGTTTGTGGCACACAAGGATAGTCCTGTTGGAAACCTAGAATAATCCCCTACCTACCCCAAATGCCCTAAAATTCATCTCTTATCTACCCAGATAACCCAGAAACACTTCCAGACCTAAAACCCTAGAAACCCTCATACGAGAGAGAAGAGGGTCCAATTTTGACTTTTTATTTATGAAGGAATCAGATCAAGATGACCATATGGATGGATAGTTCTCGAGAATATGATTTCGACAATATATGGCACGTCAAAATCAAACCGACGGATCTCCCGTAATCATCACTAAAAAAATCCATGAATCACATGCACTAAGCATGCTGGCCAGCCCGCATGCTTGCTTGCTACCCATGGCCGAAGCCCATGGCTACTGCCCATGGAAGCAGCACATGGCTACAGGGCATGCTGCCCAGGCCAACCCACTGCCATGCCATGTACACTAACCCACCCCCATGCCATACACACCTAGCTTGCCACACCAGCTAACCCGCGAGCCCACACCTCACTGCCAGCACCCCTGCACACCATTACCCAAGGCCCCATACCCACTGCCTACATCCCAATGCCTTATAGGTGGCCCCATACCCCACTACCCAAGACCTAGCCCCCATTTCCTGCACCCGCGCCTAACAGGATTGCTGCCCTACACCCCACTGCCCGTGGCCCTGCACCCCATTACCTATGGCCCCACACCCCATTGCCTGCTCCTGGACTCACAGGCCCATGGCCCCGCACCCCACTACTCGTGCCCCCACCCACAGGCCTGTGCCCCCACCTTGTGCCCATGTGCTGACCAACATGCCAGCCTACACACACGCGTGCACTATTTGTTACCCAACCTTCCCATCTACTGCTATGCCTGCACCCCCTTTGCTAGTTGCTGCTCCTGCCATGGTGTCGTGTCATGTGCCGCACACCCATGACCTTACCCATAGTACCTGCCCCGTGCACTTCGGCCTAGTCCAGCAATGGCCGAGATTGTTTTTCTAATGGCCAAGTAGGTGAAGGGATTCCCCCTTCATCCACTTGAAACCAAAAAACTACTAGTAATTCTCTCTTCCAAAAACATTTCTTTTACCTAGTGGATAAAAGCCCTCCCCACCAATTTTTGTGCAAAGACCTCTTTTACCCAGTGTATAAAGGTCCTCTCCCCCCACTTTAGGCAAGACCCCCCCTTTTGTCCGTCGGATGGAGAGTTTACCCCTTTCCTTTTGGCCGGTAAAACCTATAAATACCCCCCTCCTTTGGAAAAAACACACCAAAATCCCAACTCACTTTACTATAATGAAACTTTCCTCCCCTTCCCCTTTTGATTTTCTTCGAGTCTTCAAAGCGATCTTCATCAAGATCCAAAATCTTGTTCGAATCTTTGAAGTGTTCTTCAGGACTTTAAAGATCTTCAATTCCAAGTCCTTAGTTCAATCCAGTTTTCGCCAAAAGTAGTACGTTGTTCAAACCCTTCCTTTGAGTGTTCTTGAGTTTTACCAGAAGTAGAAACCCCCCCTTTGAGGTTCTTCAGGTCTACGAAAAGATCTTTGTTAAGATACGGAACTCTATTCAGATCTTCAAAGTGTTCTTTGGGACTTTAGAGATCTTCAACCCATTTTTAGGTTAATCCGTTTCTTTCCAAAAATAGCAGTCCTAGCGGAAGCCCTGTCCAATTGCCCCTAGAATATTTCTAGAAATAGCCATTCCTAGCGGAAGCTCTATCGAAGTGCCACCTCAGCCTAGCTCTCCCCTAGCCTATCCCCAGAGAAAGTTCTGCCAGAGTGCCACCTCAGCCTAGCTCTCCCCTAGCCTATCCCCAGAGAAAGTTCTGCCAGAGTACCTGTCACACCCCGTTCACTCTGAACCGGAGCGGTGACCGAGTTAACACCGGTTAACCCAAACCTGCCAGGATCATCAGATACTATATTCCACCACAGCATACACACACTAACATCAATTCATCAGATCAGCGGAAGACTAAGTTTTACCTGTAAATAACTCCCATATACTTGATACCCAAATGATAATACCATAATTATATACATTTGGGCCCGAAGGCATGATATATACACAAAAAGAATAAAGTTCATATATCAAGTATATACAGGAAATCATCAAAATCATCAGAGTACACAGCTCGGCTCGGTAGTGGAGCTCAACACGGCCTCAAAACTGCTGTCCCGCAGCACAGCTCTCACACGCGCAGTCTACGCCGTGCTCAAACTCCTCAGGGGTCCACCAGTCCTCCTCAGGAAACTCGACTGTGGGACCCACCCCATGCTCCTCAGATGCATGACCTGCAAAATCATCTAAAAAAAGGTGTACACGTGGAATGAGCTCACTAGCTCAGTAAGTAGAGAGGTGGACCACACACAACAGTCCACACATCACAACACATCATATGCACTACATGCCATGCAAGTCATTTTAAATCACATACACCTAATCAACATTACTAAGTCTTTGGTTTTAGTGCTACTACAACCACAGTGCGCGTATACTCCGGGTACGAGCCGCGAACTCCCTCCCGCGATACGCCCATAGGGCTGTTGGAGAAGGCCCACCGTGAGTACTCGGAAAAATAAAGACAATGCCGTCCACCGGCTCTCAACAGAAATGTAAATAAATTAAATGACAGTGCTGACTCCAGCAATTTAAAAGCAGTACGATTGGCCCTCTTGAAATACCACCGGGGTTGCCGACTGTCCTACATGACTCGCCGGGCGTAATGCCTAACCGCCACAGTGTCCGACAACCGCGACCCCTGCTTCCCCCCAAATGGCAACCCAACAGCTTAACCCCTGTTGGGAAGGGTCGTAGCACGGGATGGTGAGAATCCTAATACCGCATGCTCCTATATGTAGTACGACTGCATAGTGCCACCGTGTCCCATACCACGGGCCACCAATGCATTCGTTTCCAAGCCGACCATGGCATCTAATCTATCAATGCATTATGCAACATGATGTACACATTCGACATATAACATCTCATTCAATTTGCATTTGAAAAGTAAACATAGCATAAATGCACATCAATGTGTGAAATGACTAATCTATATAGCATATTCATGATGACATGACTAAATTAGATATAGTTATATGAATGCCAAACAAATGCCTTGAAATAGGCCAAACGTCCTCTCTCCACTTACTTGTAGCGTACAAGGATTCCCGTTCGGTACGGGTGAGATCCGGAGCGAATCGGGTAGGATTTGGTGAATCTAACATAATTGAGAGGGGTTAGTACTTCACCATTTTAGAATCAAAATTAATGAAATCCGACGTCAAAATCGTGTTTAGAACGTCGAAAGAAGGTCACACGTCCGATTTGGGCTCAATCGGACCTAAGAATCACATTCTGGCCACTCAGGTGGGTCGGACAGGTGGGTTGTCTACCCACCGGTCCTACCCGCCGGTTTGGACCGGCGGGTATGGACCCGCCGGTAGGACCCGCCGGTCCTACCCGCCGGTTTGGCCAGGGACCCCCTGTCCTCTCAGGTGGGTGCTCTCAGGCGGGTAGGGACCCGCCGGTTGTACCCGCCGGTTTTGGCGGAAAAACCCCAGTTTCTTCTCAACTTCCTCCATTCCTTGGGGACCCAAATAGGGCTTTTCTCAACCCATTCTTCACACCTTTAAAGTCCTATAGGATGGTTCTAGCTTAGATCTAAGTTAGATTCGAGTGAGAGGAACCATCTTACCTTCTTTGCTCAAGAATGACTTCAAACCCTCCAAATCACTTCCAACTCACAATGCTCCTTCTACCTTGTCAATATCTCTTCAAATCCTTCAAGATCAACACATAAATCATCTATTAAACCTTAGATTCATCATTTCAAAGGGTGTTTACAAGATCTTAAGAACCCATACTCGAATCAAGGGTTTAAAGCTTGGGTATGGCGAATGTTTATAAAACCCAACTTTTCTTACCTCCAACTGTAGATCTCGAGTTGAAGATTACTCTCCCGGCACCGGAATGGCAAGATCTAGCTTCGGCGCCACTGAAATCCCTCCTTTCTTCTTCTTCCTTCCTTCTTCCCTTTCTTTTCTCTCTCCTCTTTACTTTTCTCACCAAACGTACGAGGGTAATAAATGGAAAGAAAAGAAATCATAAAGCCTTATATACTATTCCTAATTAAGTGAATAGTGTTGGATGGGTCACTCAGGTGGGTGGGTGTACCCACCTGACATACCCATCCGAGAGTCAAAACTTGGGAGTTTGACCGGCTCGGACCTCGGCTCAAACCCCACCCCAGGCATACATTGTAGCATACGTATATATCTTTAAAATACAGATATAATACCTGTTTTATCCGTACATAGCCTTATGGTAGGTGCACGTACACGGTTTGGGCACTCCCGTCTCTTCTGGCACTGGCTCGGACTTGTCGGGCCAGCCGGTGTTTAAGGTCACCCGTGCCATCATAGCCCATAAGGAACCCGCTCTAATATCCTCTGGCTCGGTTCCTGCATGGTTAAACCGGTTCAACCACGAAATCAGACCGGGTTTAAGAAGCGGGATATTACATTACCCCCCCTTCTGAAAAATTTCGTCCTCGAAATTGCGTACCTGGTTGATCAAAAAGATGAGGGTACTTGGCTCGCATTTCTTCTTCTACCTCCCAAGATGCTTCTTCAAGTGAATGACCAGCCCATCGCACCTTTACATAGGAAATGGAGCGGTTGCGAAGGGTTTTCACCTTCCGGTCCAAAATTTCAGCTGGCTGCTCTGTGTAGGTCATATCAGCTTCTAGGTACCCTGGTTCCACGGGTAGTACATGAGATGGATCATGCACGTACTTCTTCAGCATGGATACATGAAATACATTGTGAACATTCCCAAGCGAAGGTGGCAGAGCAAGCATGTAGGCAACTGAGCCAACCCGGGACAAGATCTCAAATGGTCCCATGTATCTTGGGCTCAACTTTCCCTTTCTGTGAAACCTTTGCAAACCTTTAGTAGGAGAGATCTTGAGAAATACCTTTTCTCCTGGCTGAAATTCAATCTCCTTCCTGCGGGTGTCTGCATAGCTCTTTTGACGGGACTGAGCTGCTTTAATCCGTTCTCTAATAACGTCGACCTTGTCACAAGTCATTTGGATCATCTCAGGTCCTAACATTCGACGTTCACCTACCTCATCCCAATACAAAGGAGTTCTGCACTTTCTGCCATATAACGCCTCATATGGAGCCATCCCAATTGTAGCTTGGTAACTATTATTATATGCAAACTCCATAAGAGGTATATATTCTTCCCAGCTGCCACTCATCTCCATTGCACATGCCCTGAGCATGTCTTCTAATATCTGTATGGTTCGCTCCGACTGACCGTCCGTCTGTGGGTGAAAAGCTGTACTCAAATTCAGCTGTGATCCCAAGGCACGCTGTAAGCTTTTCCAAAATCTGGAAGTGAACCTTGGGTCCCTATCTGAAACAATGCTCACTGGCACTCCATGTAAACGCACTATGTTGTCCATGTAAAGTTGTGCTAGTTTGGTCATGGAGAACTTGGTTTTGATAGGAATGAAATGAGCAGTTTTGGTAAGCCGATCCACAATCACCCATATCGCATCCATTCCCTTAGGTGTACTTGGTAGTCCGGTGACGAAGTCCATTGTAATCCTTTCCCACTTCCATTCTGGTACTGGAAGTGGTTGAAGGGTACCATAAGGTCGATGCCTCTCAGCTTTCACCTTCTGGCAGGTAAGACAAGTCGCCACATACAAAGCTATGGTGACTTTCATGCTTGGCCACCAGTAACTCTGTTTGAGGTCTTTGTACATTTTGGTACTTCCTGGGTGAAGTGAGTACTCGGAGTTATGTGCTTCTCTCACTATCTTATCTTGTATATCCAAATCATCGGGTACACACAATCTGTCTCGAAACATCAATGCCCCATCACTGGCTAAAGTAAAATCTAGGTCGTTCATTGTTTGGTCTTGAACCTTAACTCTGATCCGCTGCAATTCAGGATCCAAAGGTTGCTTCATTATCACCTCTTGCCTAATTTCCGGATGCACCTGTAGAGCCGATAAGGATACCGTCAACCATTTAAGGTTTTCTGGTTGAGGTTCAAGCTCTAGGGTTGCCCCTTCATACAAGAGGGTTTCATCCATTAGCATCGCCTCTTGCACAAGTGGTGAGCTTACTGCTAAGTATGAAAGCGCCACACTCTGTGTCTTCCGACTCAATGCATCTGCCACTACATTAGCCTTGCCGGGATGATACTGAATATCGCAGTCATAATCCTTCATGAGTTCAAGCCATCTTCTCTGTCTCATATTCAAATCTTTCTGGGTGAAGAAGTATTTCAGGCTCTTGTGGTCACTGTATATCTCACACTTCTCCCCATACAAATAATGTCGCCAGATCTTAAGGGCAAAAATGACTGCGGCTAGTTCCAAGTCATGAGTGGGGTAGTTCTTCTCATACTCCTTTAGTTGTCGGGATGCATACGCTATTACCTTTCCGCGTTGCATGAGAACACAACCCAACCCAACTTTGGAAGCATCGGTATAGACCGTCATTCCACCTGTGCCTTCAGGAATAGTCAGCACAGCGGCAGTCACCAACTTTTCTTTCAATTCCTGGAAGCTCTTCTCACATTCCTCTGCCCAGTCGAATTTCACACCCTTTTTAGTCAACTTGGTCATTGGTGCTGAGATCCGGGCAAAATTCTCGATGAACCGCCGGTAGTATCCAGCCAAACCCAGGAAGCTTCTAATTTCAGTAACATTCTTGGGACTTTCCCATTCCACTACTGCTTTTACCTTAGCAGGATCTACTTCGATTCCAGCTTTAGACACTACGTGCCCCAGGAATCCAACTTGTTCAAGCCAAAATTCACACTTGATGTACTTGGCAAACAACTGTTGATCTCTCAACCTCTGTAACACCATTCTCAAGTGTTGAGTGTGCTCCTCCTCAGTCTTGGAGTAGATCAAGATATCATCAATAAAAACAATTACCCATTTGTCGAGCACATCCTGGAATACTCGATTCATTAGATCCATAAATGCTGCCGGTGCATTGGTTAGCCCAAAGGACAACACTAGGAACTCATAATGGCCGTATCGAGTCCTAAATGCTGTTTTGGGTATATCACCACTCTTTATCTTGAGCTGATAATAGCCGGACCGAAGGTCTATCTTTGAAAATACTCTGGCTCCCTGCAACTGATCAAATAAATCATCGATGCGTGGCAATGGATACCGGTTCTTAATGGTTAGCTTATTCAACTCCCGGTAATCTATGCACATACGCAAACTACCATCCTTCTTCTTGACAAACAACACCGGGGCACCCCAAGGTGAAACACTTGGGCGAATAAACCCCTTTTCTAATAGTTCTTGCAATTGCGCCTGCAACTCCTTCAATTCAGCTGGTGCCATCCTATATGGAGCCTTAGATACTGGAGCTGCTCCAGGAGTCAAGTCTATGGCAAACTCCAACTCTCTATCGGGGGGTAAATGCATCAGATCATCTGGGAAAACATCGGGAAACTCCTTAACCACCTTTACTTCTTCTAGAGGTGTAACTCTTGCATCAACATCGAGTACCGAGGCTATGAAACCCTGACATCCACTTTCTAGCAACTTTACCGCTTGGAGAGCGGAGACGAGGACCTTCCTCACCCTTTTCATTGTATCTGCTCGGTACACCCACTCTTTCCCTTCGACATCTGTCACCTTAATCAGCCTTTCCGCACAGATCACGTTAGCTCGATGGGCTGACAACCAATCCATACCCAATATAACATCAAAATTCTGCATATTGAATTTAATGAGTTGTGCATCAAAGTTCTTCCCACTAATCTCCACCGGGCACGGCCCATACACTTCCTTCAACTGTGAAATTTTACCAGTAGGCATACTAACGATCATTCCATGGTCTAGGATCCTGGGGAACATCCCAAGTTTCGCTGCAAATCTCTTAGATGCGAATGAATGAGTAGCTCCTGAATCAAATAAAACATAGGCTGGTATGCCCGATATGGGTAGGATACCTAGTATAACAATGTATATAATTTCAGCAGGTCATCAATATTAATCGTAATGGACTTCTCAATTTAAAATGTACCTGCTACAACTTCTGTACTAGCCTCAGCTTCCTCAGCTGATAGGGCATACATCCTTCCCTGCGGTTGACTGCCTCGAGGTAAGGGAGGTCGGTACGCAGAGGGCTGACTGGAGGGCAAGGCTGGTCGGGCCCGACAGTCTTTCGCATAATGCCCATATGAATGGCAGTTGAAACAACGAACCTGAGACGTCGGAACTGGAGCGGGGCCCCTCTGCACTTGACCCGCTGCAGATGGAGGTCGAGGTGGTCTTGAAGCTGTAGGTGCCACACTAGTGTTCGGGCGAAAAGAAGTAGAACCCGAACCACCAACTGGCCTAGGAGGGTAGCCAGATGGCCTATAGGGCTGCCTATACATAGGCCCAGAACTGTATGATCCACGGTATGCTTTGGAGGAATTTCCCGCATCCGGGAATGGATTTGTTCTCTTCCACAGTCCAGGAGTGAGGGACTGTTCACCCTTTTGCTTATCTTCCATTGTTTTGGCCTTCTGTACAATCTGGCCATATTCGGTCAAATCCAAGACTTCAAGCACAGCCCCAATCGAGGCTTTTAGGCCTTTTAGGAACCTTGCTGCCTTCTCTTCAGCTGTTCGCATATGCCTTGGGGCGAAATGGAACAAACTTTCGAATTGTTGCTGATATTCAAGGACAGTTTTACCTCCTTGAGTTAAGGCCATGAACTCAGTCTCCTTCCGATCTCTGAAACTGCGCGGATAATGGTTATCCAAGAACAATTCCTTAAACTGTTCCCAAGTAGGTTCTGGATGAGCAGCCATCAATATAGGCTTGGAGGCTTGCCACCAAGAATTTGCCTCTTTCTTGAGTTGCAACCCAGCACAAATAAGTTTCTGGGCATCCGTGCACTCAAGCACCTCAAATATCTTCTCTAACTCTTGGATCCATTGATCCGGTTCAAGAGGATCACTCCCCACCTTAGAGAATACCGGTGGTAAGTTCCTCTTGAATGACTCCACTACCCTTGACGTATTACTCGTCGCCGGGAAGTTAGGAGCATAGACAGGATAGTAGGAGTATGGATGAGGCATCCCCCGCTGAGGAATACCGAATGGTGGGATTGGAGGTGTACCCACTTGTGGTCCCGTTCCCGACCCTACAGGTGGGTCTTGCGGAGTGAGTACCCGGGGAGGTTGACCCGGTTGAGAAAAATCCAACTGTTGCTGGATGGCAGTCATAAATGCTTGCTGTTGCTGAAGCATTTGTTGCTGGAAAGCTTGTTGGGACTGCTGAATTATTGTGGCAACATCTCCCGGTGTAATGACCGGTGGAGGGTCTGGGAGTGCAGTCATAGGTGGGTCCCCATGTGCCCCACCCTGACCAAGGGTCTCTGCAGGTAGTGGAGGTGAGGTATGCCCCACAGAACGGGACCCCCTGGGATTTTGTGGTCGACCGACCCGACGAGGACCCCGCGAGGTACCTCAGGCATTACTACCGGATCTAGTACGTACCATCGTATCCCTGTACCTGGAACATATCACACACCTTATTGGTTAAACACCATAGAACTGACTTAGGCCCACAATCATATGCCATTATATGAGGTGTTGTAATGTATGATAGCCTGTAATTAATCATAGCTCAATTCCAAGATACAGGCAAAGTCCACAACATACACGCCAATGGTCCCACTTGACCATGGCATATTAATTATAGGAATAATGTTCACCATAAAACCAATGAAATCATAATAGGAGAAGAGAAGGGAAAAGACAAAGAAGGAAAATTTTCAAAATTTTCAAAATTTTCCCTTCTGTCCTAACCGGTGGGATGAACCGGCGGGTAGGGACCCGTCAGTCTGACCCGCCGGTCCCAGCACCCTAAACCGGCGGGTGGCACCGGCGGGTAGGGACCAGCCAGTCTGACCCGCCGGTCTTGCCCGTGTTAAAACACGAACAGGGCCCTACAGGCCCTGTTTCTGCCTGTCGCTTTCACCCTCTTCTCTTCCTTTCTTCCTTTTCCTTTTGGGCGATCTTGGGAGTCTCCTCGGCGCTTCTACTCGCGGTTCCACTCGTCCACTCAGCGCCTTAGAGAAGAGTCAACTCCTTCTTCATTCAAGTAAGTTCTTCTTCTTCCTTTTTCTCAGAATTTCTATTTGGGAGAAATGCATGTATAGGTTTACTTTCTAAGATTCCTTTCCATATTTTCCACCATAGAAAAGTATTACCATGTGTTTGTGATGATTCCACTGTGCTCATTTGTAGTTTATAGGAATTATCTCTCTTTATTTGGAGAAAACCCCAAATTGGTGCCCTAGGTTTCCAAATTTGGGGGTTTCTTCAATCCTTACTCTTTTTCTCCAATTGACAACTTCTTTGTAATGCATTCCACTTGTTTTACGCTAGATATACCTTAGATTTCATCGAATCATCCATTATGCTTGAAATCCCCATGTATTTCCATGAAAATCCCTCTTTTTGTCTTAGTTTCTTAAATTTTCATCCCATACTTGTATTCTTCGAATTCCAAAATCTATTTGGGGTATGTTCTTGCAATTTCAACATCTTACTACTGTGGCATTTCGTTCTAGACCCTAGAGTTCAAGCTTTTACTTCCCTATGAATGGGTTGGTGCATCGAAATCGAACCCTTCCATGTTATTTATACTCATTCTCTCCTTTGCTGTCATTCTACTGTTTTGGCACGTTTCCATGCGTTGTCATCTACCATGTTTCATGTCATAAGTTTTCTATCATTCCTAGATCGTTGCCGTTCCCGTTTTGCATGAATTGGGTTTTGGATTTCCCCTTTTAATGCTGCTGTCTTTCCTTTCTATACTAACCCCACTTCCTTTTCTTATTGCCAGGATGTCTTCACGCACCGGCAGAGGACCATCTTCCTCTGGCGTTCGACGCAAGACCACCGCTTCTAAGCGGAAAAGTGCGGAGACCAGCACTTCAGCTCCTCGCGCAGGGAGACCTGCACCTGCCCAGTCTGACCCTTCAGACTATGATGAGGAGCACTTCACTAGTGCAGAGGCCGCAGCCAACTGGCCTAACTTCCTGAAGGGGTCAGTGTTGATGGAAAAGACCGTGGTAGTCGAGGACTTCCACAAGGCCAGGCTTCAGGAGAGGTTCTCAGCATTGGGCTGGGACTCTATTCTTCAGGTAGACCGACCGTGCTACGAGCAGCTCGTTCGTCGGTTCTATTGCAACCTGGAAGTGTCGTATCAGTACGGGGAATTCACCATCAGCAGCCTGGTGAAGGGAGTGGATATCCAGCTGACGGTAGGCACCTTGGCCAGCATATTGGGTATATCGGCGGCGGGACACCGATACTACAGTCCCCCCAGGAGTAGGCCTCAGGGACCGTTCATGAGCATGGAGACACCGGACTTCATCTACGAGACCATCTGCGGCAGCAACAGTCGCCCGGAGTCCGAGACATCTTTCTTCCCTGAGGTCCGTCTCTTCGCCCGGTTGATCCAGTTCAACCTGCTCCCCAGAGGAGGTCATCGGAACCAGGTAGGTTTCATGGCGGCTTTCATTGCATTTTGTATCTTCACAGCCGCAGAGGGAGGCGGGGAGCACTTGTGCCTTCCCTATATCATCCTCCGAGCGATGGAGCACCATGCTTCCCACCCAGAGGACGGAGGATTCCCATACGGCAGGATCCTCACCAGGATCTTCGAGTTCTTCGGGGTGAATCTGAGCGGAGAGGAGGGGAAGACTCCGGCTGATAGGTTCGATCGGAGCAACCTCTTGAAGATGAGTCTCCATACCCTCATGGATTCACCTCCTAGATCAGGAGCTCAGAGAGGTAGGGGTAGGAGGGCTGCCCCTATGGAGGATGTCCTCATGGAGGAGGAGTCCAGTGAGGAGGATGAGGACTACGTTCCTCAGGATGAGGAGGAGGATCTGATGGGTGGCAGCGTTCCTGAGGAGGCGCCTCAGGAGTTGAGAGGTCCGGGTCCTAGTTCTTCCGGAGCTGCAGCCCCACCATATGGAGCCCCACCACCTGGGAGTGGTGACTACGACTATGAGGTCAGGACAGCCTCCTTGCGGGCCTTGCAGGATGGCCAGGTTCAGATACTAAGGCGGCTGGACGAGATTGCCTCCAGGCAGACCACCTTGGAGGAGTCCTTCCTTAGGCTGGGTCAGGACTTGGACACTAGGGCCAATGCTATCTCAGCAGACTATGGCCGGCTTTGGAGGGAGGTACAGGTGGTGAACGCGAGGTTCGATTATTACGATCACCGCCTCAACGTTAACTCCCGGCTTCTGGCGAACGTGGTGATCATCGACGACGATGACGACGACCAGTGAGGGCTTGGCTCGCCCATACTAGCTGTTTACCCGTTTTCTCCCTTTTTGTAGTCATTGTATATTTATTTCTTCTCATTCCTTGTAATTGCAATGTAACTTGATTTTCATTTATGGAATGAAATATCTTTGGATAATGGATTGTTGTGGTGTTTTCATATGTGGAGTACCTGTGTGGTTTTGTGGTGATGTGATTTTTCTATCTGTGCCCTTGGTTATATTATTATCTGTTGTTTATCAGGTTTTTGTGTAAAATTTTTGGAAATCCCACTTTACGCCGTTATGCTGCCGAAATTTCGTCGAAATAGTACTTTATAGGTTATAGTACCAACCTAATTACCTTTTATCTACACTCACGCATGCCATGAATGCAACTTATAATATAACTCCACTTTTATACTTTCTTTCTTTGACTTTTAAATCTTCAAAGCTTTTATATTAGCCCAACCCCATTTTCCTATTATAGAGTCTACGGGATTCTAATGGTATGCTGTGAGTGAAGCAGAGCATCACGCTATGATATCACCGTTTGTCACACCCCGTTCACACTGAACCGGAGCGGTGACCGGGTTAACACCGGTTAACCCATACCTGCCAGGATCATCAGATACTGTATTCCACCACAGCATACATACACTAACATCAATTCATCAGATCAGCGGAAGACTAAGTTTTACCTGTAAATAATTCCCATATACTTGATACCCAATTGGTGATACAATAATTATATACATTTGGGCCCGAAGGCATGATATATATACACAAAAAGAATGAAGTTCAAATATCAAGTATATACAAGAATTCATCAAAATCATCAGAGTACACAGCTCGGCTCGGTCTCAAGGCTGGAGCTCAGCTCGCCTCAGAACTGCTGTCCCGCAGCACAGCTCTCACACGCGCAGTCTACGCCGTGCTCAAACTCATCAGGGGTCCACCAGTCCTCTTCAGGAAACTCAACTGCGGGACCCACCCCATGCTCCTCAGATGAATGACCTGCAAAATCATCTAAAGAAAAAGGGTGCACACGTGGGATGAGCTCACTAGCTCAGTAAGTAGAGAGGTGGACCACACACAACAGTCCACACATCACAACACATCATATGCACTACATGCCATGCAATTCATTTTAAATCACATACACCTAATCAACATTACTAAGTCTTTGGTTTTAGTGCTACTACAACCACAGTGCACGTATACTCCGGGTACGAGCCGCGAACTCCCTCCCGCGATACGCCCATAGGGCTGTTGGAGAAGGCCCACCGTGAGTACTCGGAAAAATAAAGACAATGCCGTCCACCGGCTCTCAACAGAAATGTAAATAAATTAAATGACAGTGCTGACTCCAGCAATTTAAAAGCAGTACGATTGGCCCTCTTGAAATACCACCGGGGTTGCCGACTGTCCTACATGACTCGCCGGGCGTAATGCCTAACCGCCACAGTGTCCGACAACCGCGACCCCTGCTTCCCCCCAAATGGCAACCCAACACCTGAACCCCTGTTGGGAAGGGTCGTAGCACGGGATGGTGAAAATCCTAATACCGCATGCTCCTATATGTAGTACGACTGCATAGTGCCTCCGTGTCCCATACCACGGGCCACCAATGTATTCGTTTCCAAGCCGACCACGGCATCTAGTCTATCAATGCATTATGTAACATGACATCCACATTCAACATATAACATCTCATTCAATTTGCATTTGAAAGTAAACATAGCACATATGCACATCAATGTGTGAAATGACTATTCTATATAGCATATTCATGATGACATGACTAGATTAGATATGGTTATATGAATGCCAAACAAATGCCTTGAAACAAGGCCAAACGTCCTCTCCCCACTTACTTGTAGCGTACAAGGATTCCCGCTCGGTACGGGTGAGATCCGGAGCGAATCGGGTAGGCTTTGGTGAACCTAACAAAATTGAGAGGGGTTAGTACTTCACCATTTTAGAATCAAAATTAATGAAATCCGATGTCAAAATCGTGTTTAGAACGTCGAAAGAAGGTCACACGTCCGATTTGGGCTCGATCGGACCTACGGACCACCTTCGGGGCCACTCAGGTGGGTCAGACAGGTGGGTTGTCTACCCACCGGTCCTACCCGCCGGTTTGGACCGACGGGTATGGACCCGCTGGTAGGACCCGCCGGTTTGGCCAGGGACCCCCCTGCCCTCTCAGGTGGGTGCTCTCAGGCGGGTAGGGACCCGCCGGTTTTGGCAGAAAAACCCCAGTTTCTTCTCAACTTCCTCCATTCCTTGGGGACCCAAATAGGGCTTTTCTCGCCCCATTCTTCACACCTTTAAAGTCCTATAGGATGGTTCTAGCTTAGATCTAAGTTAGATTCGAGTGAGAGGAACCATCATACCTTCTTTGCTCAAGAATGACTTCAAACCCTTCAAGGACACTTCCAACTCACAATGCTCCTTCTACCGTGTCAATATCTCTTCAAATCCTTCAAGATCAACACATAAATCATCTATTAAACCTTAGATTCATCATTTCAAAGGGTGTTTACAAGATCTTAAGAACCCATACTCGAATCAAGGGTTTAAAGCTTGGGTATGGCGAATGTTTATAAAACCCAACTTTTCTTACCTCCAACTGTAGATCTCGAGTTGAAGATTACTCTCCCGGCACCGGAATGGCAAGATCTAGCTTCGGCGCCACTGAAATCCTTCCTTTCTTCCTCTTCCTTTCTTCTTCCCTTTCTTTTCTCTCTCCTCTTTACTTTTCTCACCAAACGTACGAGGGTAATAAATGGAAAGAAAAGAAATCATAAAGCCTTATATACTATTCCTAATTAAGTGAATAGTGTTGGATGGGTCACTCAGGTGGGTGGGTGTACCCACCTGTTATACCCGCCTGAGAGCCAAAACTTGGGATTTTGACCGGGTTCGGACCTCGGCACGAACCCCACCCCAGGCATACGATGTAGCATACGTATATACCTTAAAATACAGATATAATACCTGTTTTATCCGTACATAGCCTTATGGTAGGTGCACGTACACGGTTTGGGCACTCCCGTCTCTTCTGGCACTGGCTCGGACTTGTCGGGCCAGCTGGTGTTTAAGGTCACCCGTGCCATCATAGCCCATAAGGAGCCCGCTCTAATATCCTCTGGCTCGGTTCCTGCATGGTTAAACCGGTTAAATCGCGAAATCAGACCGGGTTTAAGAAGCGGGATATTACAGGTACTATGTTGACCAACTATTGGGGGTATTTTACCACTTGTAGAAACCCTGCATTCCATTGCTTTATAACTTATTCTCTAATCTTTTCACTCCATTCTGGTCACATTCTTCTAAGCTTCTGTTTGACTGGCTTTGCCCTAGGATAAGATGGCAATCGATGTTGCACAATGTTGGGGTCTATACTAGGCATATTCTCATAAGACCAAGCAAAGACTTCGACGAACTCCTTTAGAAGACTTAATCATTTGTTATACTTCTTCATCATCTAGGGTGGTACCTATTTTTACCTCTCGAAGGCTTTGGTCGGTTCCTAGATTAATAACCCGGGTATCCTTATGGATAGGTTGGGCTTTCTTTGGTTTGCATTGTTTTATTAACTCTTGATATTTATTAAGATCATCATCAAAAAAAGGAGGCAAGTCATACTCGAAATCAAAAATTTCATTTATGAAAGGAGTAACTAACTCAACACAAATAGACTCTGAACTTTTCTCAAGAGGGAAGGCTGACTCATAATCATAAATAGAAGACTTCACAATAGACTCAACTACGGACACGATAACTGACTTGATGCTTTTGTCAGTGGTATTCAGTTTGGTTAACTCAATAGCATGAGTAAATTTGAAGTTCTCCCCAATGCTAGTCTAGTTCAGGATTGTGTCATTGGCTTAATGGATAAGCAGATGCGACTACGGGCCTTCTTCTTCTTCTTCTAGGAAGGTCACTGCTATTTCTTCAGTGGTGCTGACATGGTTCTCTTTGATAGGTGCTTGATTCTTTACAAATACAAGCTGATATACTTCATATTCTCTAAAGTCTAATTTCTTGAGGGGTGAGGATTGGTGGAGACGGCTCAATCCCCTTTCTATAAAGTCCAACTTTTCAAGCCTACTGATTGAGGCCATCCCTGCTCCTTAATCACATCTCTGACTACCATCAGGGGTCTTCCTGTTGCAGTTTATTCAGGCATAGTGCATGTAGACCATCATTCTTTGTGCTCTACTTTTTCTTTGCATATACACTCCTTCCTCAAAAGGGTCTGGGCTTGAGCTCACGTAGCTCCTCAACTCGTGGTTCTCGCAGAAATGAACAGATGTGGTTCTTCAGATTAGTGGAAAGTTACAAACTCCAGATGAGTCTTGCCTTCTTTTCCCACACTCTCTTCAAGAGGACTCGGGGGTTGGGTACTTCCTTTGACCAGATCAGTGTTGTAGGGTTGTTAGAGGAGAACCAATCTTCAATCAATGCTACTTTCACTATTTCGGTGATGTAGTTGTCCTGTTCTCTTTCCTTGGCTTGTTGTTTGTTCTACATCTTAAGTCACCCAGTTGAACTCATCTTGAAAGAACACCTCGAATCTCAATTGTATCTTTGCGGTGGTTTCATCAAACCATAGCTCAACATTACCACAAAAGGGGAAATCTTCTCCTTCCCTTACAAAATACCCATTGAGAGTGGGTAGTAAGAGGTGGATATTTTCCTTGTCATTCTTAATAATTTTTGCCCCTTGCTGACATTGTTGCTTTTAGGTCTGAGGGTTGGAGGAGTCTACCCTAGACCGCTTCTTCCCTTGCTCACCACCAAAGTAGGTATCCTTGAGACACCTTGATGATACTTCCCTACTCCCATTTCAGGAAAGTATTGCATGTTTTTCATCATTTGACTCATTGGTGGGCTCCAGATAGCTTCATAATCAGTAGGGATTTTTTTCTTCTAGTGCTTCCTTGGCGATGGCCACACAAGTCACTTCCAATTCAAATACACTAAGTCGAACCTCATGGTCTTTCTCCTCTCCCTTTTCAACGTTGGCTAAGGTGTTGACCACTTCGGTATCTCTAGATATTGTAATCACACTTTCCCCTCATGAATGAAATTCATCTTTTGACGGAGGCTAAAAGCTATAGCCCTTGCATGATGTTGCCAAGGTCTTACTAGGAGCATGTTGAAAGACGTTGGTATATCAATGACTTGGAAATCAATGTCAAACTTTACCATGCCAATTATCACAGTGAGGGTGAGGATTTCAAGGACTTCTCTTTTAGTATTATCATATGCACGTATTATCTGGCTTGACGGCCTCATTTCTTCCATATTGATGCCGATGCTCTTGGCTGACCTCAAAGGTAGAACATTCAAAGCAAACCCATTGTCAATGAGGATTTAAGGCACAATTTTGTCAATACATTCTACTACAATTTGCAAAGCCCTATTATTCTTGGCTCCTTTGGGGAGTTCAAATTCTGAAAAACATCAATGTCTGCACCCCATAGGTTGCCCCTACTATTTGTGTTAGATGTGTTAGATCTATCTTGATTGGCACTTTCACATTAGTGAGGGACTTCAGAACTGCTTCATGGTGTGAAGGGGAGGCCATTAATAATCCCCATATTGAGATATTGGCCTGGGCCTTCATGAGTTGGGATCAAGACTAGATTCTCCGGTTCTTTGTTCAAGCCACTTGTTCCTGCCTCGTTAGTCCTTGACTGTTCTACGGCTAGGGCCTTGCCCTTGTAGTCTCTTCCGCTTCGAGTCTCTATTACACTAATAGGTTTCTTTATAATGATCTTTGTGGGATAGCAATCTTCATCATTGCTGTTTGTTATTGTAATTATACCTACCATAGGATCATCTTCTTCTTCGGACTCTCCTTCCCTGCTTGAGGTGGGAAGTCAAGGTCCCCTGTAAATATCCAGAGCCTTGGCTTGTACTTTCTTAACCGCATTGGAAAGGCGTTGGAATCCTACATCTACTGGTTCTCTAAAGGTATCCTTTCCCCCTATTTCTTCAAGGTTTTTCAATTGTTTGGCATAGTAACGCTCACTGATGGGTACTTCACCCAATATTTGATCAATTTCTTCTACTCCTCCTTTCATGACGTCTAGACGCCCATAAATATCATATATTTGATCTTCGAGATCTGTTACAGAATTCAAGTGACATTCACAGACATTTTTGTGACCCCCAAAGTTCTCACTACTTTTTGATTCTAAGGTAGACCCATCTTCTTCTATTTGGATTGTAAGTGCTGATTGGATAGCATCTGTTGGGTCAATCATGGGGTCATCTCCTCCGATGTCGAATACCAAATATCCTCCTAGATCTCTTAGTGAATAATATCCAGATTCATCATCTTCATCATTATTGTTCCAAGGTCCCTGATTATCACTGTCATCCCAGTCCTGATACTCATCATTGGTTCAAGAATCAGAGTCATCATTATCATCCCAATCCTCATCTTCATCATCATAGTCATCATCATTGTCTTCTTCACTGTTTTCCCCCTCACTTGGTTCTTCATCAGATTCCTCCTGACCATCAAATTCTCCTACATCCAAATGTTCATAGTATTCAGAGTGTATGGACCCAAAAATTTCCATAGGGCTAGACTTGACCTCATTGGCTTGAAGTTGGATCATACCAGACTCATCATCTTCTGTATCACTCCGGATGTGGATTAGGGAGGTTTGTTCTTTGATTTGTTCCCCTATTGCCAATGCCATTACTACTTTGAGGAGGTCATTTATGATTTCTTCAATGTTCTCCAGGTTATCCTCTTTAGGTGTGGTTGTCTGAATTAGAGAAGTGGGATCAACATTTTGATTTTCTCCTAAGACATTCACCGAACCTATTGATGAGGTTATTTTTGTAGTATCAGGAAGTGCAAGCATGTCCTTCCAGTTGTATCCACCTATCCATTCTTCTCTTGGATTATCCACCAAACCTTGAGAATGGGATTGGTATGAGGGTGATGAGGGATATGAGGCGAGGTGATATGAAGGTGATGTGATATTAGAGATAGAGTATTGTGATGAAGTTAGGGGGTGTTAAGATGAGGAGGTTCCTTCTCCTTGATGATATGATAGAGGTTGGTGATATGGAGCAAGTTGATGGTATGGCGGAGGTTGATAGTATGGTGGAGGTTGAAGATATGGTGGGTGGATCCCCTTGTTGATGACAAAGGAGGGATAACAGATATCTAACCTTCTGGTTCTTCTTCTGAGGATTTTCTCTTTTGGGAGTCTTCATGACTTTAGCCCTTTGGCTTATAACTTTCCTGTAAGTGCGAGAATTCATGTGATTCTTCAGAGCTCGAAGCGTGATCAACTGAGTGGGATCATTCTCTATTGCTTCTTCATCTAGGTTGTTCACATGATCATAGAACATGGGATGACAAAAGTGCTTATCTGACTAATACATGTGAACTACCCTTCGAAAGGAGTCGCACTCCTTTTGACACTTAACGAAACTTCTGATGTGCCCTACTAACTCCAGAGGAAGGGAAAACCTTTGCACAAGGAAGAACTTCTTTCTCCACTCAACATGCCTCTCCTCATGGTACTTCTTAGAATCTCTAATAAAATGGGTTGGATTGAAGAATCGAGGATCCCAATTTTTCCATTCATCCATTGTTGCCAGCATGTTGATGGTTCCATGATCTGGGAGTGGGTTGGTATTGACATTAGGAGATTACCTGACCTTGACTTCAATAGTCCCGTTGTCTACCAAATCCTAAATTGCATGTTGCAGACCCAAGCATCTTTTAGTGTTGTGCCCCTTCTGAGTGTATTAAGCACAATATTTATGGTCTCTATACCAGGCTAGAGGAGGGTTGCTGATTACTCTTGGCACCACTGTCCCTAGTAATCCTTGTTTCTTTAGCTTTTCATACATCACTGTCATGGGCATTCCCAAATCAGTGAACTATCTCCTTGGGCGAGAAGCCTTCTGACTAAAGGCATCTGCTTGTATCACAAATGGTTGTGAAGAGGTGACAGAATAGATTGACTGTTGGACCACGCCTACCACATTGGTTTCAGGACTCTTTCCGCATCCAACCCTGGTATTCTTTCCTGCATCTTGGGAGGATCCCTGATACTGAGCTTCCCTTAGAATTCTATTTTCCACACGTGTACTGGTGGCTATCAAGGCATCAAAAGTTTGTAGGTGTTGGTAATAGAGGACATCATAATAAGGCTTTGAAAAGTTTTCAATCAACATTTCTACATGATCTACTTCTAAAGGCCGATCTGCCATCTTAGCTGCCTTATCCCTAAACCTCATCAAGAAGGCAGTGAATCCTTCTCTAGGCTGTTGTCTCAATGTCTCAAGCTCACGATGCTTCACATCTACTTTGGTATTATATGAATACTACTTGGTGAAGGCTTTCACCACTATTGTCCAATTCTGGATTTGGGATGACTCCAACCAGGGGTGCAAGTTTGGCCTGATGGCCCAAACCTGCACTTGGCCCACCCTGATCTCGAATAAGTATAGACCAAAAAATTTAGGCCCAGAGGGCTGGCCCTGAGTCAGGGTTAGGGTGGGTAAGGGTTGATGTCTTTGGACCGCCCAGCCTGCCTTGAACTAGGCCCTAATTGTTTTACCCAGACTTTTGGCCCTGGTTTTGGCCCGGCCCGACCTTGATTTTTGGCCCTGATGTTGACCCTTGTTGTGACCCTAACATTAACCCTGAATTTAACCTAATTTTATTTGTTTGACATTGAGTCATTGACATCTCAAAACTTCTAATATATTTACTCACCGATCTCTTTTGCTTTTTTTACCCAAAGAAAAAGGTCTCTCTTACTTTTTTTACCAAGAAAAAAAAGGTATCTTGCTCTCTGTGTCTTTGAGGAATCACAGAAGTTCTCTGAGTCTCTACAGTAAAAGTTCTCTGGCTCTCTACATCGCTGCGTTCTTTGGATTTTTTGTTTTCTTAGGATGTTCTCCTCTTTGTTTAACATGACAAGGGTTTTGAGATCTTCAAATTGTTTGCCTTATTAGGATGATCTCTTTGTTTCTCATGACAAATAATTGAATTTTTTTGGATGATTTACTTTCTTAGGATGATCTCATCTTTGTTTTTTTTATAATAGTTGGAGTTATTTGTATTGTTTGAATGTTTGCTTTAAGATGTTCTCTTCATGACAAGTAATTTGTAACTTTGTATTTTTATCTCCTCTTTATTATGAATATTTTTTATTTTTAAGTTATTTCATATTTTACAAGGTCAGGATATATCTAGCCTTTTATGGCAAACTAAGGTCAGGGTCAATTAGGGTCAAGGTCAGGGTCATCTCGGCCCGACCCTAAAAAATTAGGGCCAATTAGGGTGGATAAGGGTTGGGCTGAACCCCAAAGGGAAGGGCCAGGGTTGAAGTTTTGCGGCCCTGAGAAATTATACTTGAGCTTGACCCCTGTTTTGGGTCAAGAAGGGTGGGACCCTGATTAGTGCTAGCACGGACTGTCTTTTGGATTCTCTTAGCTCAGGGGAAGATGGTCTTGACCTCTAACTTCCTTTCTCAAGAGATGTTGATTATGGTAATGTTTAGACAAAGTTCTGACTAGAATGGTTACTATTGGATTTTGACTGCAGTATCAATTCGACAGAACTTCCGCTAGGGATGGGCTACTTTCAGATTTTTCCTGAGGTGGCACTCCGACAGAACTTCTACTGGGGATAGGTAATGGGAAGGCTAGGCTAAGATGGCACTTCAGCAGAGCTTCTGCTAGGGATGGCTACTTCTAGATTTTAGCTGAGGTGGCACTCCGACGGAGCTTTCGCTAGGGATAGGTTATAGGAGGGCTAGGCTGAGATGGCACTCTGGTAGAGCTTTCGCTAGGGATGGGCTGCTTTCGGATTTTGGCTAAGGTGGCACTCCGACAGAGCTTCCGCTGGCAATAAATTTTAGGAGGGCTAGGCTGAGATGGCACTCTGGCAGTGCTTTCACTAGGATAGGCTAATTCTAAGGATTGAAGAACTTCAAAGGCCTGAAGAACACTTTGAATCTTATGAAGATCTCTCTGAAGACTTGAAGAACCTCAAGAAGGGGTGGGAGACTAAGGGGAAACTTTTCCTACACAAAAAATCTTACTCAAAGAAGGCAAAGGATTGAACAATTTCGAAGGCTCGGAGAACAAAAAATCTTATTCAAAGATGGCACTTTGGCAATGCTTTCACTGGGATAGGGTAATTCTAAGGATTGAGGAACTTCAAAGGCCCGAAGAACACTTTAAATCTTATAAAGATCTCTCCGAAGACTTGAAGAACCTCAAGATGGGGTGAGAGACTAGGGGGAAAATTTTTCTACATAAAAAATCTTACTTAAAGAAGGCAAAGGATTGAACAATTTCGAAGGCCCGAAGAACACTTCGAAGATCCAAAGAACACTTTAGATCTTATAAAGTTCTCTCCGAAGATTTGAAAAACCTTAAGGGGGAAGGGGAGGAGAGATGGTAGAGCTTCTCTACTATGGATGCTCCTAGGAGGCTTGAGTGTGAAAAACCAAAGGGAGCTGGGAGTATTTATAGGTTTTTTGAACCAATAGGGAGGAAAGAGGAATTTCCTTGGCCAGTGGGGTTAAAAAGTGATTTTTCTAAACCAATGGGGTGAAGGGTAAATTTCTTTAGCCAATGGGGAAAAGGTATTTTTTTTTTACCAATAAGGTAAAAAGATGCCTTGTTGGGACAATGGGAGGTTATAGTGTAGGGTACACTAGCAGGACAGTGTAGCATGCACAAGTGGGTGAAGAGAAAATCTCTTCACCAATCTGATCATTGGAACGTATATTCCAGCTATTGGCGATGGCACATGAGGCTAGGCAGGGGTGCACTGGGCATGCACAGATGCATGGGGCAGACGAGGGCACACAAGGCATGCAGGGTGCACGGGACAGGAAGGGTACATGAGGTAGGCAGGGCGCTTGCAGGGTGCTGAGGGGGTGTGCAGCACTGACGAGGGCACGGGGGCTAGCAGGGGCTCATAGCATTGGCAGGGGCACGGGGCACTAGAAGGGACATGGGAGGTTGGTAAGGGCACGAGAGGCTGGCAAGGGGATGGGGCACGGGGCATTAGTAGGCCAAGGTGCATGCAATACAGGCCATAGGCGCTCGAGGCAGGCAAGGTGCATGCAAGGCAGGCCATGGGCACACGGGGCTGGTGGGGTGCATGCAACAAGGTGTTTCAAGATGTAATTTTCCAGGAGTGATTGCGGGAGATCCAATGGTCCAATTTATACGTGCCATAATTGGACCCTTCTTTTCTCTCTCACGGTCACCTAGAACCTTCGTATATGAAACGTCATAATTGGACCCTTCTTTTCTCTCCCATGTGGTTTTTTAGATTTTGGGTGAGCATAGAATGTTTCTGCGTTGGACTACCTCAATCAATTATCATCTCTGTCAATCAGAAGTAAGAAATTATATCCATGATCCGTAACTCATCATCGCCAAGGAGGGTGACAAAATTGGGTGTCTTCAATGAGCACCCAGATCCTACCCATAATGCACCCATACCCCAACCTCACACACCCTCACGTGCACCAGCCTACTACTTCACATGCCCTACGTGCACCAGCCTTGCATGCCCCACATGCACCAGCCCTAGCCTTGCACACCCTGCATGCACCAACCTCATGCCCTGCATGCATTAGCCTTGCCCACCCTGTGTGCACCAGCCCCAGCCTCGTGCACCCCTCATGCACCAGTCCCACCCTCGCACGCTCTGTGTGCACCAGCCCCAGCATTGTGGGCCTCATCTAGCCTCTAGTGCCCTCTCGTAGCCTCGCACACCCCCGCCTACCACCTCATACCCCTACCTAGCCTCACGTGGCCCCACCTAATCTCTCACAACCTCGCCTGCCACCTCGTACCCCTGCTTGCCCGTTAGAGGCCCGCCTACCCCTGTGTGGCCCTACATGTCATGCCCGTGCCCCCTTGCTTGCCCGTGTGTCCCTGTCTATCTTCAGTGGAAGTTTTGTTGGAGTGCCACCTCAGCCAAAATCCGAAAGTAGCCCTTCCTAGTGGAAGCTCTACCGGTGTGACACCTCAGCCTAAGCCCGGAAGTATCCTACCCTAGTTAAAGCTCTGCCATAATTCCAATCCGAAAGTAGCCATTCCTAGCTGAAACTTTGTCTGAATATTACCACAGTTAGCATCTCTCAAAAAAGGGTGTTGGAGGTCAAGACCACCTTCCCCTGAGCTAGGAGAATCAATAAGAAAGTTCGTGTTGGCACTAATCAGGGGGTCCACCCCTCTTGACCCGAAACAGGGGTCAAGCTCAGGTATAATCTCTCACTCGAATTAGCATAATGTAGACTTTATATTGACCTTATTTTAGTGTACATAATTACTTAAATTTAGTTAACGTACAAATGTGTGAAAATCTACCTATACATGTTGAATAGGAATAGTTATGGAAAATGTTTATTCTCAAGCATCTAGTAGGAAGACCGGCTGAACTGGGTAGATTGGGTGCGTAACACTGTCCCAATTCTACAACTTGACATGTACCCTAAATCTCTGGACCATACCAACTTTCAGGCCCTTTTCTCAGGAATTGGGCCCAGCCCCGGGTCCTAGGCCCATAATCCTAGGTGGCAACTCCAAACCCCTTTTGTATGATCCCAATCTTCTGTATTGGACCATCATTAAATACTCGTCTCAATGACAACCCATACATTCCTGCGAAATAGGGTCCCACGTATCTTTGAGCAACGATACGGTGGTTCAGGGCCCATAGGTAAGCACACACGACACACCCACCCTAAGAAAGGGAAAGAGAGGAGAGAGGGCCGAATGTATAAAGTCTTTCCTTCTCCTCTCACAAGAGAGGAAAAGAAGAGATCTCCGGCCAATACCCTCACAACCTTAGGTGTGAGAATTGTGGTACGGAGGATATGCGTATCACCTCCGGGGTGAAAGAGGTTGACAACCCCTTCAACATGGTAGAGTTAGCCAAGATACTGAGGGTGTCAAATGCTAGGGAATTAGCCTAATATCCTCCCAGGACTCATTCCTATGACTCCTAGAATACTAATGCCCAAGCTAAGATGGACCAGATGCTACTGTGAACTACTGTGCTACCCCTAAGTTTTTTTGCAGGATTGTTCAGCTAAACATCCTACCTACTAGGGGTCACTATGATGAGGTCTCCGTACTGTAGGCGTACTTCACTTATTGTGCCTACATGCTGGTTCAACTCAACCTCCCCTTATTTCATTATGTGCAACATGGTGGTAAAGGCCGAGGATCACAAGGCGGGGAATCTTTGCTATAGCAAGCTACTTAGCATGGTGTCTAATTACTTTGGGGTGAATTTGGAGGACAAGGAGGCCTTGGGGGTTGATGCGATCAACTTCAATCAGGAGTCCCTCTAGAAGATGACTATAAATCTCAACGAGGTGACTAAGGAAGAAGAGGAGGAGGATGACTAGCAGCCCATGGATGTGGAGGACAATATAGGGGGTGGACCTGGAGGTCAGGATGATATCGATCCACCTACTCCACCTGCTTCCAAGGTCTTTCCACCACCACCTCCAAGGATAATAGGGAATTTTGTGGCCTCTTCCTCTAGGGGATCACAGGGTATGGATTGAATGATGTGATGGATCATCTAGATTCCACCAAAAACATTCTTAGGAGGATGGACAAACGTCTTAAGAACGTGGACCAGAGCTACTGCCTTCTTGAAATTAGGGTTGCAGTTGTGAAGCAACAAATAAAAGACATGGCCCTCT
The DNA here is from genome assembly GCF_013358625.1 of Macadamia integrifolia. Classification (NCBI taxonomy): domain Eukaryota; kingdom Viridiplantae; phylum Streptophyta; class Magnoliopsida; order Proteales; family Proteaceae; genus Macadamia; species Macadamia integrifolia. Next base: position 127,586 of record NW_024868234.1, on the reverse strand, counting down.
ACTTTATGGCTCCCATAGCACAACCAGGAGCACATGACCAAGAGCCAGTACCTCGTCAGGAGTAGTGGCCTCAGAGTGCCCCTTTGGCCTTGGGATTTCCCATTTCCTTGCTTTCATGCATAGCATGTTTTACATTCTAGTTATGATATTCTAGGTTTACTTTATGCACTTTTATTTCCCGTCTTTACTTCATGCCAGTTATGAGCTTGTTAGCAGTTAAGTTTAGGATTTTCCAGCTTTTAGTATTTTTATTTGGAAAAATCATGTAAAATTTTGTGTATTCAAGTTCTAAAACAGCTTTTACACTTATGCTTTTTCCTAATTTGTGCACTATTATGATTGGTTGTCTTGAGATTTTTATTTTCACCCTAGTCCCCAAAATTTGAAAGTCTGGGTAGATTGTGAATTAAGGTAGAGCATTGAGCTCTGATACCAAGCTGTCACACCCCATTCCCAGTACTAGTATACCAGTGGTGTGAGTTAGACGCTTACCCATCTTACATATCTACAAGGATCTCTAATGGCAGTACCTTAACCATCATAATCACACAACACTGAATAATATATATAATTGTAGTGGAATCAGAGTATTAGTGGAATCATAAAATAAGCCGGGTGTAGACACCCAATTTTGTCACCCTCCTCTGGTTATGATGACTTACAGATCTTGGACGCGATCTTTCTCTTCTGATCGACAAAGATGACAACTGACTGAGGTAACTATTCCCAAAAGCATTCCATACTTACCCATAATTTCTAGAAATCCCGTGCGAGGGAAAAGATGATTCCAATTATGACATTCCATATACAAAGGAATCTGGTCCAAAGCGATCGTATAGATGCATAGTACTCAGAATCACGATTCCAATGATATATGGTACGTCAAAATCAAACCATCGGATCTTCCTCAATCACTCCCAGAAATTACACCTTAAGCTCCTAAACCTCGCCCATGCGAACCTCCATGCCTTGTCCCACACCCCTGCCAGAGCCCCACGCTCCTGACCAAGCCCCACCCCGCATGCACCCGACCAAGCCCCGCGCATACCTGACTAACCCCATGCATACCCGACCAAGCCCCAGCTCCCCTGTGTAAGCCCTAACACCCCTATTGAAGCTCCAGCACCCCTGATGAAGCTCCGATGCCCTTGTTGAAGCTCCAACGCCCCTGTTTTAGCCCCAGCACCCCTGTTTTAGCTCTAGCACCCCTACCGAGGTCCCGGTAACCTTGTCGGCGATCGAAATCCCCATTCTTGGATTTCCTCTTCACCTGCCTATGTACCCCACACTGCCCCACTAGCGTGTCCTACACCGTAGCCTCCCATTGGTCTAAAAAGGTATCTTTTTACCTTATTCGCCCAAAAAAATTACTTTTTCCCCATTGGCCAAAGAAATTTACCATCAACCTCATTGGTCCAAAATTGTATGTTTTCACCCCATTGGTTTTAAAAAATCACTTTTTCACCCCATTAGGTAAGAAAATTCCTTTTTCCTCCTATGGGGGTAGCGCCTGGAGATGTGCTATGCATCTCCATCCTCTCTCGTCTCTCTCCCTTCACCTTCATGTGAGGGGGAGGGGTTTAAGTCGTGTGTGCTTCGCTTGTGGGCCCCCCACTGCCATATCACCACTTAGAGATATGTGGAGGCCTATTTCGCAAGAGTGTAAAATTGGTCATTTGAGACGGGTGTTCTGATGATGGTCTAATTTGGGGATCAGGATCATACAAGTGGGGTTTGGAGTCACCACCTAGGATTATGGGCCTAGGACCCGTGGGTGGGCCTGATTCTTGAGAAAAGGGCCCAAAATTTGGTCTGGTCCAGAGATTTAGGGTAAGTGTCAGGTTATAGAGTTGGGAAGTTGTTAAGCACCCAATCTACCTGGTTAAATCGGTCTTCTTGCTAGATGCTTAAGAACGAACATTTTCCACAATTATTACTATTCCACATGTATGGCTAAGTTATCACACATATATACATTAATTGAATTCAATCTACAATAAACAATAAGACAAGGTCTGTTTATAGTCTACATTATGACAAGTTAGTTGAGAAATTATACCTGAACTTAACCCTTGTTTTGGGTCAAGAGGGGTGGGCCTCTGATTAGTACTAACTTAGACTATTTTTTGGATTCTCCTGGCTTAGGGAAAGATGGTCTTGACCTCCAACTTCCTTTTTTGAGAGATGTTGATTGCGATAGTATAAGGACAGAGTTCCGGCTAGGAATGGTCACTTTCAGATTTGGAATTGGACAAAGCTTTGGCTAGGGAAGGCTATTTTCGGCTTTAGATTCAGACAGAGCTTCATCTAGGGAAGGCTATTTTTGGGCTTGGGATGAGGTGGCACTCCGACGGAGCTTCTGTTGGGTATAGGCTAATAGAGGGCTAGGCTGAGGTGGCACTTCGACATAGCTTTCATTGGGAATGGCTATTTTTGAAAATATTCCAGGGACACTCGGACAGGGGTTCAGCTAGGAAAGGCTATATATGAAAAGAAACGGGCCAACCTAAAAATGGATTGAAGAACTCCAAAGTCCTAAAGAACACTTTGAAGATCCGAACAAAGTTTCAGATCTTAATAAAGATCTTTCGTCGACCCAAAGAACCTCAAAAGGGGGTTTCTATCTCAAGAACACTCAAGAACACTCAAGGGAGGTGGCTCAAGAACATACTATTTTTGGATAAAAACTAGATCTAACTAAGAATTTGGATTGAAGATCTTCAAGATACTAAAGAACACTTCAAAGATCCAAATGAGTTTTTAGATCTTGACGAAGATCGTACCAAAGATCAGAAGAAAATCAAGAGGGGGGAGGAAACTTTCACTCTGAAAGAGGAGGGGGATTCTGGTGTGTTGGTGTGTTTTTTTTCTAAGGGAGGGGGGTTATTTATTGTTTTTTCCGGCCAAATAAGAGAGGGGGAATCCCTTTATCCAGTGGATGAAAGGGGGCTCTTACCTAAAGTGAGGAGATAGGATTTTTGTCCAATGGGTAAAGGGGGTTTTAAAGGCAAAATGGGTGGGGAGGGTTTTTGTCCAGTGGGTAAAGTGAATTTTCAAAAAAAAACGGAAGGAGAGAAATTTTAGCTGGAAAAAGGTGATTTTCAAAAAAATGGGAGGAGAGAGAAACTTTAGCCAAAAAAAGGAGATTTTTGGAAAAGCAGGAAGAGAGAAAGTTTATCCAAAAAAGGTGATTTTTAAAATAATGGGAGGAGAGAGAAACTTTAGCCAGAAAAAGGTGATTTTTAAAAAAACGAGAGGAGAGAGAAACTTTAGCCAAAAAAAGGTGCTTTTCAGAAAATCAAGAGGAGAGAGAAGTTTAGCTGAAGAAGGAAATTTTTGAAAAAGTGGGAGGAGAGAGAAGGTTTAGCCAAAAAAGGTAGTTTCCAAAAAATCAAGAGGAGAGAGAAGGTTTAGCTAAAAAAGGCCATTTTCAGAAAAACGAGAGGAGAGATAAAGTTTAGCCAAAATGGTAGTTTTTAGAAAGCGAGAGGAGCGAGAAAGTTTCGGTAGGTAGTGCGGGTGATGTTATGGGTGCGCGAATGCATGGGTGTGCAGGCAATGTGCACAGCGGGTGCGTGCACGCGTAGGTGTGCGGGCATGTGCACAGTGTCCAAGCATAGTATGCACGGCCATGCAGGCAAGGTGTGCAAGGTATGCAGTAGGGGCATGCATAGCGTGTGGTGGGGGCACCCACACTGTGCGACGAGGGTGCACATACGTGGGGTAGGGGGGCACATGCTGTACGCTGGGGGCACGCAACATGGGGCAGGGTTGTGCAGGGGTGTGCATGGCTGTGGGGTTATGTGCATGGCTATGTGCATGGCTATGTGCTTGGCTGTGTGCTTGGCTATGGGGCTATGTGCATGGCATGGCATGGGTGCATACATGTGCTACAGCACGTGGGCAGCAGGAATGCGTATGGGCTGGCCTATTAGCCAGAGCACGTAGCACCCACGCGAATATGGGTTTTTCTTATAATGATTACGGGAGATCCGTCTGTCCGATTTTGGCGTATCATATGTCATCGGAATCATATTTCTAAGCACCATTCATCTGTACGATCATCTTGACTAGATTCCTTTATATATAAAAAGCCAAAATTGGACCCCTTCCTTTTCGTGTTGGGATTTCTAGTGTTTCAGACCTGGGAGTGTTTCAGGGTTATCTGGGTAGGTAGGAGATGAATTTTAGGGTGTTTGGGTTAGGTGATGGATTTTTCTAGGTTTCCAGTGGGACTGTTTGTGTGCGCGGCATATGTGCCGGAAGGTGTGATTTTCTGTGGATGATTGTTGGAGATCCATTGGCCCAATTTTGATGTATAATATATTGTCGAAATCGTGTTTTCAAGCACTATTTATCTGTATGGTTATCTTGACCAGATTCTTTCATATGTAAAATCAAAATTAGACCTTCCTCTCTCCCACATGGGGATTCTAGGGTTTCAGATAAGGAATGTTTCCATCAACATCTCTGTCAGTTGGAAGCCAGAAGTTGTGCCCAAGATCCATATTTCATCATAGCCAGAGGGTGACAAAATTTGGTGTCTACCGAATGCCCCTCTTTGGGCGAGGCTTGTGCCAACAGCTGAAGGGCAAAGAAAAGAATAACCACATTTTGTCACCCGGAGCATATACTGCCGTCATCTTGCTCAGTTACAACAGAGTAAAAAAATACAACAAATAATATCTCTACAGTTTTAGGACTTACTTGGGCTGCCAATTGGGGGAAGGAATTCGTTGCTCTTCTAATCCTGCAAAAAAAAGTTTGTACTTTGATCCTGATTTTTCATTAGCTAGGCTTCACATATGCCAGTTCAGGGAAATTTGGTCTCCAGGCTGGGTCTTTCCAGCTAATTTGGACTATCTGGGACCGATGGTTTCAAGAGAGGAATTTTTTACTCTTACAATCTTGCAATAAGTAAAAAAAATGTTTGATGCTTGGATTTTCCTTAGCTGGGCCTCACATGTGTTAGTTCAGGGATTTGGTCTATGAGATCGGGCCACTAGGATCCGACTCAAAGAAAAAGGGCTTCCTGGGGCCAGGTTAACAACATTGGGCCACCTTGGGCCGGATTAAAGTGATTGGGCCACCTGGGGCCGAGTAAATGCAATTAGGCCACTTGGGGCCAAGTCAATGAGAATGGGCCACCCGGGGCTAGGTAAATTATGTCTCCTCTTGATTTTTTCCTTGATTCTTGATTTTTGGTTTAGAATTTGATTCTTGATGTTAATTTGGAATCTTTTGATTCTTGATGCTTGATCTGGAATCTTAAAAAAGAAATTTTATTTTTATCATTTTTTTTGTATAAAATGGGTCCCCATCCCTGTTCATTCTTCATTCTAACTTTTCTTAGTGAAGTGAGTTCCTAGAACCCTCTGGTTTTTCTTAAAGTTTTTCCTCTTATTCTTGGTGTTCTTCATTTTGCTCTTGGAGTTCTCGAAGATATTTATCTTGTTCTTGAGGGAGGAGCTATTTGGAGAATTTGACATTCTCGTGGGTTTTTATGCAAATTGAGAACTTTCTGGGGGCTTCTTGTAATTTAGGAAAATTTTGGGGCTTTTTGTAATTTTTTAAAATATGGCCGAAAGGAGGAAGAGGAAGACTCTGGGAGAGGTCCAACTCGAGAGTTGCAACAGTCTTTCCCACAGGGATGAGGGCCTGGCTGACTAGTATTCTGAGCAAACCCTTCACAACAGCTGGAATCACATCTGTAACTCCATATGGGGTTCCTAGGTAAGTCTTTACATTTCATTCATTATTTTGATCATCTATTATTCATGTTTTGTTCTACCTTTCTCCCCTTTCTTTTTATTTATCGTATTTTTCTTACTTTTTGTTGCTTGCTTTTTTTATTTATTATGATATTTTTTTTATTTCCGTTAGCATGAGGGGAAGGAACCACCTACCTTGGCCTCCTATGGCCACCCAAACATGGTTCAGTCCTGGCATAGGATGCTCCCTCGCAGGGTGAAGGAGATGGTTGATGATACCGATCTGTGCCGGCTAGCCCTTGTAGAGACCCAGAAGTTTAATCCAGCATTAGTGGGGGCCCTGATGGAGCGGTGGTGGCCAAGTACTCACACTTTTCACCTTTTCTGTTGGCAAGATCACCATTACGCCTATGGGCGTTCAATTTGGGGGTAGAACCATGACCCTACCTGCAGGATTCTCGACTACTAGGGAGTTCACAGATCAGATTGGTATCACCATTAAAGCCAGCCAGACGTGCATCTGCCTAGGGGAGATTAGTGCCCGATGGTGGAAAGTTGGCCTGGGGGAGAATCCAGGCAACATTTCTCAAATAGCATGTTCCTTCCCACTGTTTTCTGTGGGCCATTACCTCTTCAGTGACCTTTGAGGGGGAGTAGACATCGACCTGGTGTTCTTCCTCAAAGATCTTCGCACATTAGATACCTGGGACTGGGGTGGGGCCACCTATGCATATCTCCTATGGTCCCTGGACCTGCTATCCTATGGGGATAGGGGCCTTATTGGGGTAGGCTACATCATCCAGGTAACTTTCCTTCTCATATCATTTTTTTTCAGTCATTTGGTTTGCACTTTCTTACTTTGATTTCTTGAAACAACCCTGGTGTTTTGAGCATCTGGGAACCATAGCCCCTAAATTGAGGGATCCTAAGACATTCTTCTTCCCGGTGGCCACAAAATGGGGAGATAACTAGGTGGTCCTACGCCATCCTTCAGGGACCACCGCTCGTTCTCTTTTGAATGATCTCACTGAGGTATGCCATGTCTGATATTGAAATTCTATTTGCCTGATGCTGTACTTACCCTTCCTTGGTTTTGCAGGCTACTTGGAGATCATTCCATGACCTTGTGGGGCCATGCCTGGTACTTAGGAGAGAGGGTAGTTCCCCAGTGGTCAGATATCGATCCACATCCTTCTCTTGGTCTTCCTCCACCCACCATGCACTATCCAGAGATCATCCCAGCAGATGAGATGAGGTGCTTGACTAACAGAGTACGGGAGGACTTCTTTCTTAATCCGGATAGGGACTACGGAGCCTTCCTGGAGAAGGAGACAGTGTGGACCCCTCTCGGTCCCAATGGTCCAGTGGTATGTTGCCCTTTCTCGAGTATTTCCTGTAGATTCTTCTTTGTTTTGGTCTTAATTCATGTTCTTTCAGAGGAGAGTGAGACATGTAGATCCTTCTGCTGTTCGGTCGCATGCCAGTGCTATTGATCCTTCATAATCAAGGCCCTCTACTAGTGCTGATGGGTCTCTCAGAGTTGCTAACGTCCCCTTTCGTGGCTTCCCTACCTAGACTTATCCCAACACGGCCAAACCCCAGTCTCCCTCATCTTCTGGAGCCGAACACAGATGTAGATGCTTCCCTTGGGCTACCTATTCCTTATGATTATGTGAGTATCTGATCACTTTTCAATTAACTCTTGACTTCCTTTGACTAATATGCTCTTTCTCAGGTGTCCCCAGAGGTCTATGCTGAGATTAGGAGGATGCACTATAGCCTGTGCGAGGTGATAGTTACCAAGGATCAGGAGATTGCCCGATAGGGTGCACTAATTATGGACCTGACCCAGATGCTGGAGTAGGTTAGAGTAGCATCTGTGGACTCCCCAGTGCTTCATGAGGATGGTTCAGAGTATGGTTTAGATGATGGCTTCTGACCCATAAGAATTTGTTTCTGTATTTCCTGCAAACACAAACATATGGATATTTTCTTTCTTTTTTCTTTTTCCCTCCCCTTGTTTGTTCATTATTTTATTTTAGCATTTCTATGAAAACTTACTTTTGGCACAAAGAAAATCTTTCTTCCTTTTTTTTGTTTGTAATGGTTAGGCACAATCAATTCCATAACTCAAGTCATAATTTGAATAATTGGGATAACACGAAAATCCACATACTTCCTCATTCCATTACCAAGTGAATTGCATGAAAAGGGGGACCACTTTCCTACCACAGATAGGATAGGTGAATAACAAGGTGGGGAGACAATTCTTGAGGTGGGTGAAAGTTCATTAACTCTTCTAGGTTCGTCTCCTCGTACCCGTATTGTCAACTGATGTACATAGGCAAATAAAAGGACGTGTGAGTCAATCCCATCAATTTGACATAGTTGTGGCTAGGGGTCTTCATCAAAAAATCTTCTTGTGGCTTCCTTGGCCACCTCCATGCGATATCCTGCACAGTCCTTTCCTGCAAGTACTTCTTCCAATCGGAGATAAGGTCGAATTTTGGAACTTCTCTGTTATCCTAGTAACAAAAAACTCCAAGTGGGCTTCCCCTAAATGGTATTGTGAGCTTCAGTTTCTCAAGGAGCCAAATCTGAAAAATAGCAGGACTCCCCTAATAATGGTCTAATCCGAATCTATGACCATAGCTCATGTCATCCAATCCCTTAAATGTTTCTGCAAGAACCGTAGGGATGATGTCACCTCCCTTCTTCAACTATTTTACTACCTCAATCAGAATAGAAGGTGTACCATGCCTGGGAGTGCAGAGAACATAACAAGCTATCATGCAAAGTAAATAAGCATCCAGGGATCACTGTTGATGGATTCCTCCCATTGGTAGATATTGGATGAAGATTTGAGCCACCTTCAGAATGTCAATCTTCCCATACCTGACAAACTGCTTTACTTCTTCTTCTTTCCACCCAAAGAAATCCTGAATTTCCTCTAAGCAATCTTTCTTAAAAGAGGCTTAACCAAACTGCCTTTTGGTGGAGATAGCATACAAACCCAAAATTCTTCAATCGTCAGGTAAATCTCCGCTAATCCAAGCTAAAATATATGCAGGTCGGCATCCCAGTGTTGAGGCACCTATCGGAGTAATTGGTGATGTAGCTTCACACATCCAACTTGGCCAAGAAATGACACATTCATGGATTCCAGCAATCCTAGTGCCCTCATATTTATGTCTAAGGTCCATTTCCTTAACGTCTTATCCAACGATCCCTTAAATTTTCCTGAAACCAATACAAACAACGAGATATGATGATTTATCAAAGCATTACTCATTAGCTAATGATTCAAATAGGCCTTTACCACTGTTGCATCAAGCTCTTCTTTTTTCTTTTGACTTAGACTGATCAAGGGTGGAGAATAAACTGGCCTTAATAAACTGATGCTGGGTGGCGACTTTCTTTTCAGGGGATAGAATCCTGGATAAGAATGGATGGAACATAGGGGAATGGTAGATACCTAATGGCCTTGCATGCTAAATGGTGATTCTTGGGGGATAGAATCCTAGGTAGGAATTGGTGGACCAATGGGTGGATGACAGATACGTAATGGCCTTTTATGCCAAATGGCGATTCTTGAGGGACACAAACTATGATGATATTTTAAGGTACTATGATTATTAATCAAGGAACTGATTCATTGCCTTTAGATGGTTGAGACTGCACTTGCACATGTCAAGTTGCCTACGTATCCCTTTAAAGGAATCAGGTCTAACGTAGTTCAAGCTATTTGGGAGGATAGCAGCCTGAGATGGATCCCTGTCCTCTCTCCTCTCTCCCCCTTCACCTTCATGTGAGGGGGATGTGGCTTGAGTCATGTGTGCTTTGCTTCTGGGCCCCGTACCCCACCATATCGCCACTTGGAGATACGTGGAGGCCTAGTTCGCAAGGGTGTGAAATTCATCCTTTGAGACAGGGGTTTTGATGATGGTCTAATTTGGGGATCGAGATCATACAAATGGGGTTTGGAGTTGCCACCTAGGTTTATGGGCCTAGGTCCCGGGGCCTCGATTCTTGAGAAAAGGGCCCAAAATTTGGTTTGGTCTAGAGATTTAGGATAAGTGTCAGGTTATAGAGTTGGGAAGGTGTTAGGCACCCTATTTTCCCGGTTTAACTTGTCTTCTTGCTAGATGTTTGAGAATGAACATTTTTCATAATTATTACTATTCCACATGTATGGCTAAGTTATCACATATATATACATTAATTGAATTCAAACTATTATATACACTAAAACAAGGCTTATTAGATGTCTACATTATGCTTGAATGAGGAAAGAGATTACCTGAATTTGACCCCTGTTTCAGGTTAAGAGGGGTGGGCCCCTGATTAGTCCCAGCTCGGACTTTTTTTGAATTCTCCTAGCTCAGGGGAAGATGGTCTAGACCTCCAACTTCCTTTCTTAAGAGATGTTGATTGTGATGGTATCTGGACAGAGTTCTAGGTAGGAATGGTCGCTTTCAGATTTGGATTTGGGCAGAGCTTCAGCTAGGGAAGGCTATTTTCGACTTTGGATTAGGACAGAGCTTTGGCTAGGGAAAGCTATTTTTGGGCTTGGGATGAGGTGGCACTCCGGTAGAGCTTCTGCTGGGGATAGGCTAAGGGAGTGCTCAGTTAAGGTGGCACTTTGGCAGAGCTTCCACTGGAAATGGCTATTTCTGAAAAGATTTCAGGGACAATCGGACAGAGGTTCGACTAAGAAAGGCTATTTTCAGGCTTGGGATGAGGTGGCACTCTGGCATAGTTTCCGCTGTGGATAGACTGAGGGAGGGCTAGGCTAAGGTGGCACTTCGGCAGAGCTTCCACTGGGAATGGCTATTCCTGAAAAGATTCCAGGGACATTCAGACGTAGGTTCAACTAGGAAAGACTATTTTTGAAAAAGAAACAGGTTGACCTAAAAATGGATTGAAGAACTCCAAAGTCCCAAAGAACACTTTGAAGATCCGAATAGAGTTTCAGACCTTAAAAAATATCTCTTTGTAGACCCGAAGAACCTTAAAAAAGGGGGGTTTCTATCTCAAGAATGCTTAAGAATGCTCATGAACACTCAAGAACACTCAAGGGAGGTGGCTCAAGAACATACTATTTTTGGCTAAAAACTGGATCTAACTAAGAATTTGGGTTGAAGATCTTCAAGATCCCGAAGCACACTCAAAGATTCGAATGAGTTTTAGGATTTTGATGAAGATCGCTCTGAAGATCAGAAGAAAATCAAGAGGGCGGAGGGGAGGAAAATTTCACTCCAAAAGGGGATTCAGGTGTTTGTTGATGTCTTTTTTCTAAGGGAGAGGGGGTATTTATATTTTTGTTTCAACCAAGTAGGAGAGGGGAATCCCTTTATCCAGTGGACAAAAATGGGACTTCTTGCCTAAAGTGAAGAGATAGGATTATTGTCCAATGGGCAAAAGGGGGTTGAAGGCAAAAATGGGTGGGGAGGGCTTTTGTCTAGTGGTTAAAGGGGGTTTTTAGAAAGAATGGGAGAGAGAAATTTTAGCTTGGAAAAGCTGACTTTTGGAAAATCAGAAGGAGAGAAAGTTTGGAAAAGGTAGTTTTCAGAAAATTAGGAGGAGAGAGAAAGTTTTACCAGAAAAGGCAATTTTTGAAAATGTAGGAGGAGAGAGAAATTTTGGAAAATGTAGTTTTTGAAAAAGCGGGAGAAGAGAGAGTTTTTCCAGAAAAGGTAGTTTTTGGAAAATCGAGAAAAGAGAAAAAGTTTTTCTAGAAAAGGCAATTTTTACAAAAGCGGGAGGAGAGAGAAGGTTTTTCTGAAAAATGTAGTTTTCAAAAAAGCGGGAGGAAAGATAAAGTTTTGCCAGAAAAGGTAATTTTTAAAAAAGCAGGAGGAGAGAGAAGGTTTTATCAAAAAACGTAGTTTTCAGAAAAGTGAGAGAGAGAAAGTTTTGCTGAAAAGGTTAATTTTTAGAAAAGCAGGGGGAGAGAAAGTTTGGCCAAACAAGGCATTTTTGGAAAAGCGGGAGGAGAGAGAAGGTTTTGCTAGAAAATGCAATTTTTGAAAAAGAGGGAAGAGAGAGAGTTTTGCCAGAAAAGGTAATTTTTGAAAAAGCAAGAGGAGAGAGAAAGTTTTGCCAGAAAAGGTAGTTTTTGGAAAAGTGAGAGGAGAGAAGGTTTTATCCAAAAAAGTAATTTTCAAAAAAGCAGGAGGAGAGAGAAGGTTTTGCCGGGGGTGCGAGTGATGTCACGTGTGCGTGAATGCATGGGTGTGCAGGCAACGTGCATGGTGTGCGGGCACATTGTGCATGTGTGCGGGCCATGTGCACGGTCTGCGGGCCATGTGTTCATGGTGTGCGGGCACAGTGTGCACGGTGTGCGGCAAGGCCACCACAGGGTGCGGCCGGCCTGCGCATAGTATGCGACAGGCCCACGCACAGCTTGCAGCAGGCCCACGCACAACATGCGGTAGGTCTACGCACAGCGTGCAGCAGGCCTGCGCACAACGTGGAGTAGACCCGTGCACATCGTGCGATAGGCCCGCGTACAGTTGTGCGGCTAGGTTGGGCTTGGCTGGGCTGGTTGGCTTGGCTCGGCTGGCTGGCTTGGCTAGGCCGGCCAGTTGGGTGGCTGGTGTGCACGATATGTGCACGAAAAAGCATAATTTTCTAGGAATGATTGCCGAAAATCCATCGGTCTAGATTCCTTCATATATGAAAAGTCAAAGTTGGACCCCTTCCCTCTCGTATGGGGATTTCTAGGATTTCAGACCCAGGAGTGTTTCGGGGTTATCTGGATAGGTAGGGGATGAATTTTAGGGTGTTTGGGTCAGTGAGGGATTTTTCTAGGTTACCAGCTGGACTGTCCATGTGTGCGGCATATGTGGGGGAAGGCGCAACATGCGCGCAAAAAAATGTGATTTTCCAAGAATGATTGCCGGAGATCCGTCGGTCCGATTTTGGCGTAACATATATCCTCAAAATAGTATTTCTGAGCACTATTCATCTATATGGTCATCTTAACCAGATTCCTTCATATATGAAAAGTCAAAATTTGACCTTCCTCTCTCCCACACTGGGATTTCCAAGGTTTTGGGTAGGAGAATGTTTTCATTAGCATCTCTGTTAGTCGGAAGTCAAAAGTCGTGTCCAAGATCCATATTTCATCATAGCCAGAGGAGGGTGACAAAATTGGATGTCTACAGAATACCCCTCTTTGGCCGAGGCCTGTGCCAACAGCCGAAGGGCAAAGAAAAGAACGACCACATTTTGTCACCCGGAGCATGTACTTCCGTCATCTTGCTTAGTTATGATGGAGTTGAAAAATGTAACAGATAAGAAGTCCTACCTGCTTTGAAGTTGAGGACTTACCTAGGGCTACCAATTGTGGAAAGGAATTCTCTGCTCTTCCAATCCTGCAAAAAAGGTTAATACTTCGATCATGATTCTTCCATAGATGGGCTTTGTATGTGCCAATTCAGGGAAATATGGTCTCCAGGCTGGGTCTTTCGAGCCAATTGGGGCTATTTGGGACCGATGGTTACAAGAGAAAAATTCTCTGTTCTTCCAATCTTGCAATAAATAAAAAACATTTGATTTTTTTTATTTTCCTTAGCTAGGCTTCACATGTGCCAAGTCAGGGAATTTGGTCTTCTAGGCGGGTTCTTTCGAACTAGGCTAGGCTATCTGATCTTCCAGGTGAGTTCTTTCGAATCGGGCTGGGCTATCTGGTCTTCCAGGTAGGTTCTTTCAAATCAGGCTAGGCTATTTGGTCTCTCAGGTGGGTTCTTTCGAATCGGGCTGGACTATGTAGTCTTCCAGGAGGGTTCTTTTGAACCAGGTTGGGCTATCTAGTCTTCTAGGCAGGTTCTTTCAAACCGGGCTAGGTTATCTGGTCTTCCAGGTTGGTTCTTTCAAACTAGGCTAGGCTATCTGGTCTTTCAGGCGGGTTCTTTCAAACCGAGCTGAGCTATCTGGTCTTCCAGGCTGGTTCTTTCGAACCAGGCTGGGCTATCTGGGACCGAGTCAATGAGATTGGACCATCTGGGGTCGAGTCAATCGTGTCTTTTCTTGATCTTTCCTTGATTCTTGATTTTTGGTTTAGAATTTGATTTTTGATTTTGATTCTTGATGTTGATTTAAAATCTTTTGATTCTTGATGCTTGATCTGGAATCTTAATTTTTTTTTTTTGGAGAAAATTTTTTATATAAAATGAGTCCCCTCCTCTCCCTTGTTCATTCTTCATTCTAACTTTTCTGAGTGAAGTGAGTTCCTAGAACCCTTTGGTTTTTCTTGAAGTTTTTCCTCTTGTTCTTGGTGTTTTTCATTTTGCTCTTGGAGTTCTTGAAGATATTCATCTTCTACTTTGTATTATTCATTTTGCTCTTAGTTCTTGAAGATATTCATCTTGTTCTTGAGGGAGGAGCTATTTGGAGAATTTGACATTCTCGTGGGCTTTCGTGCAAATTGGGAAACTTTCTAGGGCTCTTTGTAATTTTTGAATGTTGTAGGGGCTGTTTATAATTTCTAAAAATATGGATGAAAGGAGGAAGAGGAAGACTCTGGGGGAGGTTCAGCTCGAGAGTTGTAGCATTCTTTCCCTAAGGGATGAGGGTCCGGCCGATTGCTATTCCAGGCTAACCCTTTACAATAGTCGGAATCACATCTGCAACTCCATATGGGGTTCCTGGGTAAGTCTATGGGGTTCCTGGGTAAGTCTTTGCATTTCATTTCTTATTTTGATCATCTTTTTATTCTCATTTTCTATTGTTTTTGCTGCTATTTTTCTTTTATTATTTATTTATTATTTCCATTAGCATGAGGGGAAGGAACCACCTACCTTGTCCTCCAATAGCCACCCAAACATGGTTCAGTCCTAGCATAGGATGCTCCCACACAGGGTGAAGGAGATGGTTGATGATATCTATCTGTGTTTGCTAGCCCTAGTAGAGACCTGAAAGTTTAATCCGACAATAGTGGGGGCCCTGATGGACCGGTGGTGGCCGAGTACACACACTTTCCACCTTCCTGCTAGCGAGATTACTATTACACCTATGTGCTTCTATGCCTTGACGGGCATTCCATTTGGGGGTAGAACCAGGACCCTAACCACAAGATTCCCGACTGTCGAGGAGTTCACAGATCTAATCTATATCCCCATTAAATCCAGCCAGACGTGCATCCACCTAGGGGTGATTAGTGCCCGATAGTGGAAAGTTGGCTTGGGGGAGAATCCAGGCAACATATCTCAAATAGCATGTTCCTTCCTTCTATTTGCCTTGGGCCAGTGCCTCTTTAGTAACCTCCGAGGGGGAGTAGATATCTGCTTAGTGTTTTTCCTCAACGATCAGCGCACAATAGATACCTGGGATTGGGGGGCCACCTATGCATATCTCCTGCGGTCCCTGGACCTACTGTCCTATGGGAATAGGGGCCTCAAGGGGGTAGGCTACATCATCCAGGTGACTTTCCTTCTCATATCTATTTTCTTTCAATCATTTGGTCTACACTTTCTAACTTTGATTTCTTGAAACAGCCCTAGTGTTTTAAACATATGGGAACCATAGCCCCTAAATTGAGGGATCCTAAGACATTCCTCTTCCCCCTGGCCACAAAATGGGGAGATAACTAGGTGGTCCGGGCTCGATGTCATCCTTTGGGGACCACCGCTCGTTCTCTATTGAACAATCTCATTGAGGTGTGCTATGTTTGATATTGAAATTCTATTCGCCTAGTGCTGTACTTACCCTTCCTTGGTTTTACAAGCTACTTGGAGACCATTCCATGACCTAGTGTTTCTGAATTCTGAGAGAGTCGACTGGGTTCTTCAACTGTCTGTGAATTGAGTCCTTTTCCAGGGCCTGTGGGGCCATGCTTGGTACATAGGAGAGGGAGTAGTACCCCAGTGGTCAAACATCGATTCACATCCTTCTCTTGGTCTTCCTCCATCCATTATGCATTGTCAAGAGATTGTCCCTAATGATGAGATGAAGTACTTGGATAATGGAGTATGGGAGGACTCCTTTCTTGATCTGGATAAGGACTACGGAGCCTTCTTAGAGGAGGAGACAGTGTGCACCCCTCTTGGCCTCAATGGTCCAATGGTATGTTGCCCTTTCTTGAGTATTTCCTACAGATTCATCCGTATTCTGGTCTTGACTAATGTTCTTTCAGGGGAGAGTGAGACGTGTAGATCCTTCTACTGTTCGGTCATATGCTAGTGCTACCTATCCTTCACAAGCAGGGCCCTCTACCAGTGTCAGCGGGCCTCTCAAAGTTGCTAACGTCCCCTTTTGTGGCTTCCTTTCCTGGATCTATCCGAATGCAGCCAACCCCAATCTCCCTCATCTTCTGGAGCCAAACACAGATGTAGACGCTTTCCTTGGGCTGCCTATTCCTTATGATTATGTGAGTATCTGATCATTTTTCAATTAACTCTTAACTTCCTTTGGCTGATATGCTCTTTCTCAGTTGTCCCCAGAGATCTATGCTGAGATTAGGAGGATGTACTATGGCCTGTGCGAGGTGATAAATGCCAAGGATTGGGAGAATGCTCAGCAGGATGCACTGATTGAGGACCTGACCCAAAGGCTGGAGCAGGTTAGAGTAGCATCTGTGGACTCCCCGGGGCTTCATGAAGACGGTTCAGAGTACAGTTTAGATGAAGGCTTTTGACCCATAGGGATTTGTTCCTGCATTTCCTGCAAACAAAAACACATGGATATTTTCTTTCTTTTTTCTTTTTCGCTCCCCTTGTTTATTCATTATTTTATTTCAACGTCTCTATGAAAACTTACTTTTGGCACAAAAGAAAATCTTTCTTCCTCTTTTTTTTTGCTTGCTTGCAATGCTTAGGCACAATCAATTCCATAACTCAAGTCATAATTAGAATAATCGAGATAACACGAAAATCCAAATACTTCCTCATTCCATTACCAAGTGAATTACATGAAAAGGGGAACCACTTTCCAACCACAAATGAGATAAGTGAATAACAAGGTGGGGCGACAATTCTTGAGGTAGGTGAAAGTTCATTAATTCTTCTGGAACTGTCTCCTTGAGCCCGTATTGTCGGCTGATGTACATAGGCAAAAAAAAGGACGTGTACCAATCCCATTAGTCTGAAATAGTTGTGGCCAGGGATCTTCATCAGAAAATCTTCTTGTGGCTTCCTTGGGCACCTCCATGCAATATCCTACACAGTCCTTTCCTGCAAGTACTTCTTCCAATCGGTGATAAGATTGAACTCCGGGACTTTCCTCTTATCTTAGTAACAAAAACTTAGAGTGGGTTTCCCCTTAATGGTATGGTGAGCTTTAGTTTCTCGAGAAGCCAAATCTGAAAAATAGCAGGACTCCCCTGATAATGGTCTAGTCCAAATTTATGGCCATAGCACATATCATCAAATCCCTTGAACGTTTCTACAAGAACCATAGGGACAATGTCACCTCCCTTCTTCAATTGTTTTACTACCTCAATCAGAATAGACGGTGCACCATGCCCAGGAGTGTGGAGAACATAACGAGTTATCATGCAAAGTAAATAAGCATCCAGGGATCGCTACTGATGGATTTCTTCCATTGATAGATATTGGATGAAGATCTGAGCCACCTTCAAAATGTCGATCTTCCCGTACCTGACAAGCTGCTTTACTTCTTCTTTCCATCCAAAGAAATCCTGAATTTTCTCTAAGCAATCCTTCTTTAAAGAGGGTTGGAACAAATTGCCTTTTGGTGGAGATAACATACAAACCCAAAATTCTTCAAGAGTTGGGCAAATCTCTGCTAATCTAACTTGGCCAAGAAATGACACATTTATAGATTCCAGCAATCCTGGTGCCCTCATATTTATGTCGAAGGTCAATTTCCTCAACGTCTCATCCAGTGAGCCCATGAATTTTCCTGAAACCAATACAAACAATGAGATATGATGATTTATCAAAGCATTACTCATTGGCTAATGATTCAAACAAGCTTTTACCACTGTGGCATCCAGCTCTTCTTTTTTTCTTTCGACTTTGACTGATCAAGGGTGGAGAATAAACTAGCCTTGATAAACTGGTGCTGGGTGGAAATTTTCTTTTAGGGGATAGAATTCTAGATAAGAATGGACGTGCCATGGGTGACTGATAGACACCTAATGGCCTTTCATGCCAAATGGCAATTCTTAGGGGACACAAACTATGATGATCTTTTAAGATACCTTGATTATTAATTTAGGAACTGATTTATTGCCTTTAGATGGTTGAGACTACACTTGCATTTGTCAAGTTGCCTACATATCCCTCGAAAGGAATCAGGTCAGACGTAGTTTAGGCTATTCACCTTTTTAGACATGATATTTCTTGGGTTGATCTGGTAGCGGCCGGAGATGGATCCCCATCCTCTTTCCTCTCTCTCCCTTCACCCTCATGTGAGAGGGATGTGGCTCAAGTCATGTGCACTTAGCTTGTAGGCCCCACACCACTATATTGCCACTTGGAGATACCTGGAGGCCTATTTTGTAAGGGTGTGAAATTCATCCTTTGAGACGGGCGTTTTGATGATGGTCCAATTGGGGATCGGGATTATACAAATGGGGTTTCGAGTCACCACTTAGGGTTATGGGTCTTGGACCCGGGGGTGGGACCGATTCCTGAGAAAAGAGCCTAAAATTTAGTCTGGTCCAGAGATTTAGGGTAAGAGTCAGATTACAGAGTTGGGAAGGTGTTAAGCACCTAATATACCTGGTTCAACCGGTCTTCTTGCTAGAAGCTTGAGAACAAACATTTTCCATAATTATTACTATTCCATATGTATAGCTAAGTTATCACACATATATACATTAAATGTATTCAAACTATTATATACACTAAAACAAGGGTTATTAGATGTCTACATTATGCTTGAATGAGGAGAGACATTATACCTGAATTTGACCCCTGTTTTGGGTCAAGAGAGGTGGGTCCCTGATTGGTACCGGCTCAAACTATTTTTTGGATTCTTCTGGCTCAAGGGAAGATGGTCTTAACCTCCAACTTCCTTTCTTGAGAGATGCTAATTGTGATGGTATCTGAATAGAGTTTCGGCTAGGAATGACCACTTTTGGATTTGGATTCAGATAGAGCTTCAGCTAGAGAAGGCTAATTCTGGCTTTGGATTTGGACAGAGCTTCAACTAGGGAAAGCTACTCTTGGGCTTGGGATGAGGTGACACTCCGGAAGAGCTTCCACTAGGGATAGGCTAAGGGAGGGCTAGGCTAAGGTGGCACTTTGATAGAGCTTCCGCTGGGAATGGCTATTTCTAGGCTTGGGATGAGGTGGCACTCCGACAGAGCTTCTACTGGGGATAGGCTAAGGGAGGGCTAGGCTGAGGTGGCACTTCGGCAGAGCTTCCTTCGGGAATGGCTATTCCTGAAAAGATTCTAGGGACACTCGGATAGAGGTTCAGCCAGGAAAGGTTATATTTGAAAAAGAAACGGGTTGACCTAAAAATGGATTGAAGAACTCAAAAGTCCCGAAGAACACTTTGAAGATCCAAATAGAGTTTCAGATCTTAACAAAGATCTCTTCGTAGACTTGAAGAACCTCAAAAAAGGGGGGGCTTTCTATCTCAAGAACGCTCAAGAACACTCAAGAACACTCAAGGGAGGTGGCTCAAGAACATACTATTTTTGGCTAAAAACTAGATCTAACTAAGAATTTGGATCGAAGATCTTCAAGATCCCGAAGAACACTTTAAAGATCCGAATGAGTTTTCGAATCTTGACGAAGATTGCTCTGAAGAACAGAAGAAAGTCAAGAAGGGGAGGGGAGGAAAATTTCACTCTGAAAGGGGATTCAGGTGTTTGTTGGTGTCTTTTTTCTAAGGGAGAGGGGGTATTTATAGTTTTTTTCAACCAAGTAGGAGAAGAAGAATCCCTTTATCTAGTGGACGAAATGGGGGCTCTTGCCTAAAGTGAAGAGATAGGATTTTTGTCCAATGGGTTAAAGGGGGGTTGAAGGTAAAAATGGGTGGGGAGGGCTTTTGTCTAGTGGGTAAATGGGGTTTTCAAAAAAAATGGGAGGAGAGAGAAATTTTAGCTTGGAAAAAGGTGATTTTTAGAAAATCGGGAGGAGAGAGAAAGTTTGGAAAAGGTATTTTTCAGAAAAGTGGGAGGAGATAAAGTTTTGCTAGAAAAGGTAGTTTTTGGAAAAGTGGGATGAGAGAGAAAGTTTTGCCAGAAAAGGTAATTTTTGGAAAAGCAGGAGGAGAGAGAAGGTTTTGTCGAAAAAGGTAGTTTTCAAAAAAGTAGGAGAGAGAAGTTTTGCTAAAAAAGGTAGTTTTCAGAAAAGTTGGAGGAGGGAGAAGGTTTTGTTGGAAAATGCAGTTTTTGAAAAAGCGGGAGGAGAGAGAAAGTTTTGTTAGAAAAGGCAAATTTTAAAAAGGCGGGAGGAGAGAGGTTTTGTCTAAAAAGCAGTATTCAAAAAGTGGGAGGAGAGAGAAGGTTTTCTTGGGGGTGCGGGTGATGTCACGGGCGCACGAATGCATGGGTGTACTGGCAATGTGCACGATGTGGGGGCACAGTGTGCATGGTGTGCAGGCCATGTGCATGGTGTGCGGGCCATGTGTGCATAGTGTGTGGGCACAATGTACATGGTGTGTGGGCCATATGCACGGTTTGCGGGCCAGGTGTGCATGGGGTGGGGGCATAGTGTGCACGGTGTGCGGCTGGGGCCTACACACTTTGCGGTAGGGCCACATACAGCGTGCAGCAAGCCCGTGCACAGCATGCGACAGGCCTTCGAACAGCATGTAGCAGACCGATGCATAGCATGCAGCAGGCCGCACACAGCATGCAGCAGACCCACGCACAGCTTGCGGCAGGGCCACGCATAGTGTGCGGTAGGCCTATGCATAGGTGTGCGGCCAGGCTTGGCTTGGCTTGGCTGGTTAGGCTAGTTGGCTTGGCTGGGCTGGCTGGCTTGGTTGGGCCGGCCTGTTGGGTCGCCGGTGTGCGCGACATGCACGCGAAAAAGCATGATTTTTCGGGAATGATTTTCGGAGATCTGTCAGTCCAATTTTGGCTTACTATATATTGTCGGAATCGTATTTTCGAGCACTATCCATCTGTACAGTCATCTTGATTGGATCCTTCATATATGAAAAGTCAAAATTGGACCCCTTCCCTCCCACGCGGGGATTTCTGGGGTTTCAGACCCAGGAGTGTTTCGGGGTTATTTTGGTAGGTAGGGGATTAATTTTAGGGTGTTTGGGTCAAGTGAGGTATTTTTCTAGGTTTTCAGCTGGACTGTCCGTGTGCACGACATATGAGTGGAAAGGCGCGACATACTTGCGAAAAAACGTGATTTTCTGGGAATGATTACCGAAGATCCGTTATTCCGATTTTGGTGTATCATATATCGTCGAAATCATATTTTTGAGCACTATTCATCTGTATGGTCATCTTGACCAGATTCCTTCATGTATGAAAAGTCAAAATTTGACCTTCCTCTTTCTCGTGCGGGGATTTCTACGGTTTTGGTAGGGGAATGTTTCTGTCAGCATCTCTGTCGGCCAGAAGTCAAAATTCACGTCCAAGATCCATATTTCATCATAGCTAAAGGAGAGTGACAAAATTGGTGACTAGACTATTCACCCTTTCAGACATAATATTTCTTGAGTTGATCCATATTAACTAGTCTGGGTATTTCTTCGCTGTTGTGGTCTATGAGTTTCACAGCTTTTCCTAGTAGAATTTCTTTGACAGTGAATGGGTCGCTCCAGTTGGGCCTAAATTTTCCTCTTGGGTCATGAATTGGGGCTCTTTGTTCCCGAAGAACAAGTTCACCTGCCTCTATATGACGGGGCTTCACATTAGTTGAAGGCTTGGGCCATTCTCAGTTGATACTTCTCCAGATTATCCATGGCCTTCATGCACCTTTCATCAAGAAAATTGAGCTTGTCATGTCTGGCCTTCGCCCACTCTCCTTCAGGTAGTAGACTATCAAGAAGCACTCTTAGGGATGGTACCAGAATTTCCATGGGTAGAATTTCCTCAACTCTATACACCAAAGAGAAAGGAGTTACCCTGTCAAAGATCGTATAGAAGTCTATATGACCATAAGGCAAGGGGTAACTTATCAACCCAATCCTTGTGTGTTTCTGTCATTTTCTGTAGAATGACTTTGATATTCTTGTTAGCTGCTTCTACTGCCCCAATGGTCTACGACCTGTAAGCGGTATAGCGATGCCTTTTGATACCAAATTTTGTGCAGATTTTGTCGGTCTTGCCCCAGAAGTTGGATCCTTGATCTGATATCAATTCTTGAGGTACTCAATATCGGGAAATGATGTTTTCCTCGATGAACTTGGCCACCTTAGCAGATGTGAGGACAACATAGGACTGAGCTTCTACCCACTTGGTGAAATAATCAATGGCTACCTCGATGAACTTGTGGCAGGGTTGACTTTTTTAAAGCTATCGATGCCCCAAGTGGAGAATGGCCAAGGTGAATTGAGCGAATGCAACTCTATTGGTGGAATATGTATGATGTTAGCAAATATCTGACACTTGTGGCATTTCTTGATGAAGTCCACGCAGTCTGCTTCTATTGTGTTCTAGTAATATCCTAGCCTGAGGATCTTCTTAGATAACATCTTGGCATTTATGTGAGGTTCACAAAGACCTTGATGAATTTCATCCATAATAGTTGTAGCTTGTTCCTCATCTGCACACAACAATTGTATTCCGTTATAGGATCATTTGTATAACAGATCCTCTAGGAGAATAAATTGGGTGACCTATCTTCTCAGAAACTTCTTCTTTCTGTCAATTGCTTTAACTGGATATTTCCTTTCCCTGATGAAATCCACTATGTGAGAAACCAAGACCGACCATCCATAGTGGGAGAGTTCATTGAATTCTGGAAAATAGCCCTACTTCTTTGTTCTACCAAGAATGGTCAGACTCTAGCCATAGGGTTGCACTCTACCGTAGAAGCCAAGGTTGCAAGGGCATCAGTAAACCTATTATTATCCCTCTGGAAGTATTCGAACGAAATCTTCTCAAAGTGTTCAATCACCTCTTCCAGATGCTCTTGATATGGATTCAACTTCTCATCTCTAGTTTTCCACTTTCCTGTGTCTAACAGATAACAATGGATGAATCACCGTAAACCTTGATCCTTTTCACCCTAATGGTTAAAGCAGTTTTGAGCCCCAAAGCACAAGCTTCATACTCCACAATGTTATTGGTATAAGGGAAGTTGAGGCGGAATGACAAAGGCAATTAAAGACTGTCAGGAGTGACAAGCAATATTTCCGCACCACAACCCTTCTAATTGGCTGCTCCATCAAAGAATAACGGCCATTCATTAACTACATCTTCTTCCACTACCACTGCGATTCCTGCATTAGGAAAGACATCATCCAAGGACCTTCCATCTTCTGTGGGGTGAGCGGCCAAATGATCAGCTATGACCTAGCCCATGATAGATTTTTGAGTAATATAGGTGATGTCAAACTCTGATAGCAAAAGTAACCAACGGGCCATCCTTCCTATTAAGGTTGGTTTCTCAAAGAGATATTTGATGGGATCCATCTTTGACATCAAATGCATCGAATAGGAAACCATGTAGTGTCGTAACCTTTTAGTTGCCCAAATCAACGTAGCACAAGTTCTTTCCAAAGATGTGTACCAGGTCTCATATTCCAGAAACTTCTTGCTGAGGCAATATATGGTGTGCTCTACCCCCTTTTCCGTTTCCTTCTATGCTAGCAAATAGCCCATGGAATATTCTCCCACGGACAGATACAGCAGAAGTGGTTCTTCTTCCACTAGCTGTGTCAATACTAGTGGGTTCATAAGATACTCCTTGATCTTGTCAAAGGCTTGTTGTCATTGGTCATTCCATTCCGTGGGTTGATCCTTCTTTAGTAGCTTGAAAATTGGTTGACAGATTATAGTCAACTGAGCTATGAATCTGCTAATATCTTGGATGTGACTTAGAAATCCTCATATTTTCTTCTCAGTCTGAGGCATGGGCATTTCCTGAATTACCTTGATCCTGATAGGGTCGACTTCAATGCCTCTTTCACTCACCAAGAAGCCTAGCAAATTTTCTGTCGTTGCCTTGAATACACACTTCTGAGGGTTCAACTTCAGCTGATACTTGATTCTTTCAAGGAATCACCTTAGTGCGGGAATATGCCACTACCGATCTTTAGACTTTACTATCGTATCGTCCACATAGACTTTCACATCTTTGTTCATCATGTCATGCAATATGGCCGTGGCTACTCTTTGATAGGTTGCCCCGATGTTCTTTAGTCCAAAAGGCATCACCTTGTAACAATAGGTTCCCTATGGAGTGGTGAAGGATATTTTCTCATGATCCTCTGGGTGCATGCCTATTTGGTTGTATCCCAAGAATCCATCCATAAATGATAATAAAGCATGCCCTGTTGTATTATCCACCAATACATCAATGTGAGGTAATGGGAAGTTATCTTTAGGGCTTACTTTGTTAAGATCTTGGTAGTCTACGTACATTCATACCTTTCCATCTTTCTTTGGTACTAGTACAATATTGGCCAACCATTGGGGGTACTTCACCACTTGTAAGAAACCCGCATTCCATTGCCTCACAATTTCTTCTCTAATCTTCTCACTCCATTCTAGCCGCATTCTTCAGAGCTTCTACTTTAATGGCTTTACCCTAGGGTAAGTCGACAATCAATGCTACACAATGTTGGGTTTGATACCAACCATATCCTCATAAGACCAAGCAAAGACCTCGGTGAATTCCTTTAGAAGATTACTCATCCGTTCTGCTTCTTCATCGTCAAGGGTAGTGCCAATTTTTACCTCTCGAAGGCATTGGTTGGTTCCTAGATTAATAACCCGAGTATCCTCATGGATGGGTTGGGCATTCTTTGGTTTGCATTGCTTTATTAATTCTTGATATTTATTAAGATCATCATCAGAAAAAGGAGGCAAGTCATGCTTGGAAGTAGAAATTTCATTCATGAAAGAAGGAATAACAGACTCGTCATACAAGGACTCTAGACTCTTCTCAAAAGGAGAGATTGACACAGAATCACAAACAATAGATTCGACTACAGACTCGATAACTAGCTTGATGCTTTTGCTAGGGGTAATCAGGCTAGTTGACTCAATGGCATGAGCAAACTTGAATTTTTCTCCAATGCTTGTCCAGTTCATAAGTGGTTCAGTGGCTTGATGGATGAGGAGATGTGGCAAAGGGCCTTCTTTGCCTATTAAGAAAGTTGCTACTATTTCTTTAGTAGCGTCATAGTTCCTCTGGATAGGTGCCCGCTTCTTTATGAATACCAGCTAATCAATCTCGTACTCTTGGAATGCCAAACTTTCTGAGAGGTGATGATTGTTGGAGACTGCTCAATCCATTTTCTATGAAGTCTATCTTTTCGAGCCTGTTGAGGGATGCCATGTCTATACCTCGGTCACATCTTTGACCACCTTCACGAGCCTTCCCATTGCAATTGGTTCAAACACAGTACATACAAACCATCATTCTCTGTGCTCTCCTCTATTTTGCATACACACTTCTTCCTCTGAAAGGATGGGGCTTGAACTCATACAACTCTCGGTCTCTTAGCTCTTGTAGGAGTGAGCAAATGAATTTCAAATAAATGGGAAGCAGCAGACTCCAGGTTAGCCTTATCTTCTTCTCCCATTCTCTCTTCATAAGAACTCGAGGACTAGGTGCCTCCTTTGATTGAATCAATGTTGTAGGATCATCAGAGGAAGACCCAATCTTAATCAGTGCAGCTTTTGCTATCCCAGTGATGTAATTGTCTTGGTCACCTTCTTTGACTAGTATTTTCTGTTGTTCCACTTCATGAGTCACCCAATCGAACTCATCTTGGAAGAAAATTTCAAGTTCTGGTTGCATCTTGGCGATGGTTTCAACAAACCATAGCTCTACATTCCCATAAAAGGAGAAATCCTCTAAAAATTATCCATTGAGAGTAGGGTAGTAAGTGACAGAGACCTTCCTAGTCATCCTCAGCACTTTCTACCCTTTGACAGTTGGAGGAGTGTACCTGAGACCATTCTTTCCTTTGTTCACTGCCAAACTAGGCTGCTTTGGAACTCTTTGGTGATATTTCCCCAGTCCCATGCGGGGAAAATACTGCATGTTCTTCATCATTTGATTCACTAGACTCCAGATGGCTTCATAGTGTAGGCATCATGGACCTCCGTGGGATCGCGATATGGCGCGTAGCGTGAGTACACACGCTAGGGTTCGACCCTAATGAGATGAGATAGTATCCCCTGGTCATCAAATGCCAAGGGGGGATACACGTTATGGGTAAAAGGGAGTCGCCACCTAAAAAGGGTCTAGGACCCATAAATGTCTCCCCCAATCAAGGGAGAGAGACTAATGACTCTGATGGATAAGGCTGGTTTGCACCAAGATTCTGGACAAGTGTCAAGTGACAGAATAGGAAGGTGTTAGACACCTAGTCTACCCGACCCTAAGGCCAGTCTCTTTTTGTTTGACCAAAGTTTGTTTGTACCCTACTAACTAGTCCTAAATCTAAGTCACTAAAAACCCTAAACTAGGTATCTAAGCATGGCATATGAAAACCCTAAACCAAATGTCTAAATTATGCTAGCTAGGTTATGATGCAAATAATGAAATGATTATGCTAATTAAAAATTAAAAACCCTAAATGATTTAATTAATGTATTATGAGTCTTAGATTAAGCTAATTAAATAAGCCTAGACCTAAGATTAGTTGAGTAATTTGTGAAATCCTAAATTGAACTAACTCACTTAATTGAGCTTGACCTAGATGGATGATCAATGAATTTGTGAGACCCTAAATTGAATTAATTAACATGGTTAATCTCAATCCCTAGTAATTTGTGAAATAAATTATTGCAATCCTACTTAATCTAATTGGTAAAAAGGTTTATAAATTAAATGAGATCTAATTAATTTATAAAAGTGAAATGGATTAATTACATTAAATGAATGCATTTTTACTAATCTACCTAATCTAGTATAGGAGGATTAAACTAAACCTAAGGTTTGATTAAATTAATTATGAAACCTAATTGGACTAATTATGTTTACCTTGAGCTAATCCTAAGATGAGTTAAACATTTTTCAAAACCCTAGTTAAGCTAATGAGAAGAGAATCTTTTAACTAATTGATCTAGTTAATTATCCTACATTAAATAACTAATTAGTTGATTGATTAAAATAAACAAACCACTAGAGGGAAAAAGATTGGTAATTACAGAAGTTTAATAAATTGAATTGAATGAAGAAATCAAATGTAGTGATTTAAAAAGCTAAATTAACAAACCACAATTAAATAAACAACAATTGAAATGACTAATTACATTAACTACGTTACTTTAATCAATCTAGATTAGTACTACATTAATGCGAGTGAGGGTTGGAGTACAAAAAATAGGAGATAGTAGGAAAACCTAAATCCCCAATACGCACCTAATGCTATAAGCCGGTTTGAGGGGGGCCAGCCATGCCCTTGCTAACATGCGCCCTAGACTACGTCCCATACTTTATTAAAAGGAAAATAAAAGAAAATCATTTAATTTTAAAGTTTAAAATTAGGGGAATCCCAACCCTAAATTTTAGGGCCGGATACATTAGAGACCTAAAATCAAACCAAAATGGATAAAATAAAACTAAAGAACGATAGGAGGGGAAGATTCCAGACAGAAAATAGAAATGAAATAATAGGTTGTGGGTATTACAAATATGGACTATCTAATCAGAAAATTAAATAAATAACAAAAAAAAAGAAAATAAAATAGGAAGAAGAAGAGAAGACGATGGGCTAGAGATGGATTTTGGCGAAGGGAAGAAGATGGGAGCTGTAGTGGTTTAGATTTCGGTTATGGAAAAAGGTAAGTGGGAAGAAGTAGGGGATGATTTCAGTATGGAGAAATGAGGGGAGAAGAAGAAGAGAAAGAAGTTGCAGGTTTATGGATTCAGTAGCAAGGAATAGAAGAGAAGGAGAAAAATGAGAAGAAGAAGAAGAAGGAGAAGAAGAAGAGAAAGAAGTTGCAGGTTTACGGATTCAGCAGTAAGGAACAGAAGAGAAGGAGAAGAAGAAGAAGAAGAAGAAGAAGAAGAAGAAGAAGAAGAAGAAGAAGAAGTTGCAAGTTTATGAATACAACAGCAAGGAACAGAAGAGAAGGAGAAGAAGAAGAAGAGAAAGAAGTTGCAGGTTTATGGATTCAGCAGCAAGGAACAAAAGAGAAGGAGAAAATGAGAAGAAGAAGAAGAAGAAAAGAAAGAAGTTGCAGGTTTGGAAGAAGAAGAGGAGAGAGGTGGCTGATTTTCTGCTATAGGGAAAAGAAGGAAGAAGAGAAGGGAGAGGAGATAAAGGAAAGGGAGAAAGGACCAGGGTTCTTGGATCCTAATCCAAGGGTCAAGATCTAAAGGATAAAACAATTAACAATTAAGTAGAATCATAAAGCCAAATGTAAATTCAAAATCAATTTAGATTAAAACAAACCAAAAAGAAAAAAAAATTAATTAAGTCTGAATGAACCTAATTACATCTAATTGAACCGGATAAAACTAATTAAACCAATTAAACAAAAATCATATTTAATTGAACCAAAAGACCTAAATACACCTAATTGAATCGGGTTACATCTAATAAATCATATTAAACCAAATTGAAACTAATTAAACCTAATTAATCTAAATGAACCAATCATTAATAAATTAGAACCTAATCTATTAAATTAGATAAACTAGTTCTAGATTGCAATTAGGAGAAGAAAAATACCTTAAACCCGGCTTTAATCAAGAAACAAGGGGAGATAACCCTTGTGCTTTAAGACCCAAATCGAACCGAACCAAACTAGATCTCTCGGCTCAAGGAAGGATTAATGTGTTAAACTTTTAGACTTAGAGAATATTTAATTTTAGAGGGAAGAAGTTAGCCAAAACCTTGATGGGGCCATCCTCTCTCCCAAATTCTCAATTTTTTTCTCCTCCCCTCTTGGAAGAGAGGAAGGGCTATACTTATAGCCTTGGGACTTGAGACAATTCTCTCTTATTTCTGATGTGGGACTAAAAAACTAGAGAGAGGTTTGGGCGCCATGTGGCACTCCTTGGTTGCTCAGAATGGAATCTGATACTGAACTTTGGAGACAACTTTCGGGGGTCATATCTTTCAAAACCGTTAGCCAAAATTCGACGTGTAATATATCATTAGAAAGCTCAGTCTGAGCACTATCCAATGATATGAGATATGATTGTGGTCTTGACCGAAGGCCTTTACAAAAATATGCATAAAGTAAGGACCCGGATCACATAATGAAAGAGAGAATCGGGCGTCGATTCGCATAGTTCTCACATCAAAGTGTAATGTCCAACTTGAAGGGACAAACAACAATAATCCACAACATCAAATTCTAATTTTTGAAAAAAATTTCTCTTGAAAGTTTATAGGGGAAAAATGGTCATTTTCTACTCTAAGCTTGAAAATTGTCCAAGTCTAAAATGTCTAACATATAATTCTTCATATTGCCATCATTGCCGGGGGGTGGAAAAATTTGGTGTCTACACATAGTTATCTGGGATTTTCTCCTTTGGAGCTTCTTTGGCAATGGCTGCACAAGTGGTGTTTATTTCAAAACCACTTAGTTGCACCTCTTGGACTTGTTCATCCCTATTTTCAATGTTGGCCAAAGTGCTAACCACTTCAGGATCTGACTCTTCCTCTGATGATTCTCTTCTTTTGGGGGTTCTTATGATTCTAGTCCTTTAACTCATGACTCTTCTGTAGGAATGAGCATTAATATGATTCTTCTGAGCTCTAGGTACAATGAGTTGAGTAGGGTCACTCTCTGTAGTTTCTTCATCCAGATTATTCACATGATCGGGGAGTGGATTGGTATTGACATTGGGAGGCTGCTTGATCTTGACCTTAATGGTTCCCATTGTCTACCAAGTCCTTAATTGCATGCTATAAACCCAAACATCTTTCAGTATTGTGCCCCTTCTGAGTGTGGTAGGCACAATACTTATGATCCCAATACCAAGCTAGAGGAGGGTTGCTGATCACTCTTGGAGCCACTGTCCCTAGCAATCCTTGCTTCTTTAACTTTTCATATGTGGTTGTTATAGGCATTCCTAGATCAGAAAACTACCTTCTTGGGCGAGGAGCCTTTTGGGTGGGTGCATCTGCTTATATTATGAAGGGTGGTGAAGAAGTGGTTGATGATACTGACTGCTGAACTGCACTCACCATTTTAGTTTTTGGATCCTTTTCCCATTTGACTTGGATGTTCTTGCTAACATCTTGGGAGGATCATTGATACTGGGCCTCTCTCAGAATTCTATTCTCCACCCGTGTGATGGTGGCTATCAAGGCATCAAAAGTTTGCAAATGCTGATAGTAAAGAACATCATAATAGGGCTTTGACAAGTTCTCTATTAACGTCTCTACCTACTTTGCTTATAAAGGCCTATCTGCCATCTTGGTGGCCTTGTCTTTGATCAAATCAAGAAGGCGGTGAATCCTTCCTTAGGTTGTTGCCTCAATGTCTCAAGCTCCCGACGTTTCACATCCACCTCAGTATCATAGGAGTATTGTTTTGTGAAGGCCTTCTCCATCGTCGCCCAATTCTGAGCTTATGATGACTCCAATTGTGAGCCATCTCAGTGCTGGTCCCGACAGGGTTAACATGAAAGCTTACCCCATCTGGTTATCTACAAGTTACCACAACTTGGCGATGCTAAGGAAGACCTTGAGATGAGCCTTGGGGTCTCTTGACCCATCAAATCTATCAGTCTGCTACTTGAATTTTTCCAGAATTCTTACTCCAGTGAAGAATCTCATTTCCTCTGAATCCACTGCTTGGCATTCTAAGCCTTTTCCTGCTCGAATCATACTCTCCAACTTCTCTAACTGCTCTTTGAGCTTCCTTGCTTTCTCCATCTCTGGAGGGTCAAAGTAGACATGTGTTACAAATTCCTCTTCTTCATCTTTGATCACTACCCTAGGAGGAGGGACCCTGGAATAGGACCTTCGTTGACCATTAGGATGGGTAGGTGAAGATCCTCTCTGATCGGTTGGCCGAACATGCTCTAGTTCCCCTGAGTCAGCTTGGGAAGAATTCCCACGATGACCTGTAGCTCCATTCTGGTCTAAATCTCTTGTTGCCAGTGCTGGCTCATTTATGGGATCAGCTTTGGGAGGGTTCTGAAGTGTATGCAGTATCTGAGCTATCCCTCTTTTGACTTCAGCCATTTCTGTTTACAAGGTCTCCATGGGATGGAACCAAGCCTATTCGGGTGTTTCCATATTTGGTGGATCCATGCTTACTGAGCTATAATCACCTGGTAGTTGACAATCTCGAAGAGATGATGGAGGTGATTCTGGATTTAGGCGAGTCAATCGATTACCCTAACGTGTCCAAAGGGACTGTGGTGACTAATTATGGTGTGGAATTATGCTTGAACCAAAAGTGGTTTATTTTAGGATTCTTGAATTCCTAAACCCTTGTTCATACATTCACTAAATTAACAAACATTAATTCATCCAAGGTCAGTCCACTAAATGGTAGGGGTGAAAAGGGATTGATTCCCTTGGTTCACCCAATGCCATAAGCGGGAAGTTCATACAAATGGCTTGTTGAGAATATTCCCATAAGACATTCAATATAATAAAGTCATGCTTTCCTTTCTCTTTTCCCACTAAGTGTCCTTCCTCCTGATTTTCTCGGGACTTCTCGGGACTTGACGTGACTCTAGCGGGATTGCCCCTGAGTCACGTATCTGGACTTTTTCTTTCAGGAGGAGGGACACCTTTTATCTAAAACCCACTTTAGGAAAGTAATTCTTTATGATGGGAATATAGTGTAAGAACATTCCTTTTCAAGATCGCAAACAAATTCTATAATTAGATTGTGGCACTCCTAACTTCTTCATCTATTTTCTATATGATGCGAGCATGCAGTGGATGCAATAGGACCGATAAGGCTTCTTTGATAGGATCTATATACGCAAGGTACGTGATCTTTTTGATATACCCATAGGTATGAGATCAAGGGGGTGACTTCCTTGCATATTACTCATGACTACACTTGAGGTTAAGCAATTGGCCATAGGGAGATGGAACCGTGAGTGATTGTGTGCAAAAGTGTAATGTAGGGTAACCATCATTCGATCTCAGAATGCCGTAAAGTGCTTAGACCTCCCCGAGGGTGTTGGCACAAATATGGACATCCTTGCCGTTTGATGATGCATTTGATCTCAGAATGCTATAAAATGCACGGACCTCCCTGAGGATGCTGGCACAAATACAACATCCTCACCATTTGACAATACCTTCCACTCTTATACAGGAAGCAGGTATCATTTGCTCTCAGAGTACTCTCCATGACATGCGCTGACCTCCCCAAGGGTGCGGGCATGATAGGGAGTCCCTCACCAAATGATTTCACTTCGAGCATAATGCATGATGCTGTTAGCAAATATAATTACAAACATAGGGTTAGCCCAACACATTTTCAAACAAATGTGGTGGAAAATGTTCTTGCATTTAAAGGTAGCATCTAGTATTGGAAGCTTAACATTTGTCCCCAGCAGAGTCGCCACTGTGGGGGTAGCAGCCAGAGATGGGCTATGCATCCCCATCCTCTCTCCTCTCTCTCCCTTCACCTTCATGTGAGGGGGAGGGGTTCGAGTGGTGTATGCTTCGTGTGTGGGCCCTGAATCACCATATCACTGCTTGAAGATACATGGAGGCCTATTTTGTAAGAGTGTAAAATTGGTCATTTAAGACGGGGGTTTTGATGATGGTCCAAATTGGGGATCAGGATCATGCAAATGGGGTTTGGAGTTGCCACCTAGGGTTATGGGCCTAGGACCCAGGGGTGGTCCTGATTCTTGAGAAAGGGGCCCAAAATTTGGTATGGTCCAGAGATTTGGTATAAGTGTCAAGTTACAGTGTTGGGAAGGTGTTAAGCACCCAATTTACCCAGTTCAACTGGTCTTCTTGCTAGATGCTTGAGAACGAACATTTTCCATAATTATTACTATTCCACATGTATGGCTAAGTTATCACACATATATACATTAATTGAATTCAATCTACTATATACCCTAAGACAAGGTCCGTTTAAAGTCAACATTATGACAAGTTGGTTGAGAAATTATACTTGAGCTTAGCTCCTGTTTCGGGTCAAGAGGGGTGGGCCGCTGATTGGAATCGACTCGGACTATTTTTTAGATTCTCTTGGCTCAGGGGAAGATGGTCTTGACCATCAACTTCCTTTCTTAAGAGATACTGATTGTGATGGTATCTGGACAAAGTTATGGCTAGGAACGGTGGCTTTCGGATTTGGATTCGGACAGAGCTTCAGCTAGGGAAGGCTATTTTTGGCTTTGGATTTGGACAGAGCTTCGGCTAGGGAAGGCTAGTTTTGGCTTTGGATTTGGACAGAGCTTCCACTAAGGAAGGCTATTTCCAGGCTTGGGATGAGGTGGCATTCTGACAGAGCTTCCGTTAGGGATAGGCTAAAGGAGGGCTAGGCTAAGGTGGAACTTCAGTAGAGCTTTCGCTGGGAATGGCTATTTCTAAAAATATTCTAGGGACACTCTAGGGTTCGGTTAGGAAAGGCTATTTCTGAAAAGAAATGGGCCGACCTAAAAATAGATTGAAGAACTCCAAAGTCCCGAAGAACGCTTTGAAGATCCGAACAGAGTTTCAGATCTTAACAAAGATCTCTTCATACACCTGAAGAACCTTAAAAGGGGGCATTTCTTTCTCAAGAACGCTCAAGAACACTCAAGAACACTCAAGGGAGGTGGCTCAAGAACATATTATTTTTGGCTAAAAACTAGATCTAACTAAGAATTTTGATTGAAGATCTTCAAGATACCGAAGAACACTTCGAAGATCCAAATGAGTTTTTGGATCTTAACGAATATCGCTCCGAAGATCAGAAGAAAATCAAGAGGGGGGAGGAAAATTTCACTCTGAAAGTGGAGGGGGATTCTGGTGTGCTGGTGTGTATTTTTTTTTCTAAGGGAAGGGGGTATTTATAGTTTTTTTGGGCCAAATAGGAGAGGGGGAATCCCTTTATCCAGTGGATGAAAGGGGGGCTCTTGCCTAAAGTGAGGTGATAGGATTTTTGTCCAATGGTTAAAGGGGGGTTTTAAAGGAAAAATGGGTGGGGTGGGTTTTTGTCCAGCGAGTAAAAGGGGATTTTTATAAAAAAGGGAGGAGAGAAATTTTAGCTGGAAAAAGGTGATTTTTAGAAAATGGGAGGAGAGAGAAACTAACTAGGAAAAGGTGATTTTCAGAAAAGCGGGAGGAGAGAGAAACTTTGGCATGAAAAAGGTGATTTTTCAAAAAATGGGAGGAGAGAAAAAATTTAGCTGGAAAAAGGTGATTTTCAAAAAAGCGAGAGGAGAGAGAAACTTTAGCTGAAAAAAGGTGCTTTTCAAAAAAGCAAGAGAGAGAAGGTTTAGCCAGAAAAGGCAGTTTTTGGAAAAACGAGAGGAGAGAGAAGATGTAACCGAAAAAGGTAGTTTTCAAAAAAGTAGGAAGAGAGAGAATGTTTATCCGAAAAAGGTAGTTTTCAGAAAAGCAGGAGGAGAGAGAAAGTTTATCTAAAAAAGGTAGTTTTTAGAAAAGCGAGAGGAGAGAAAGTTTAGGCAGGTAGTGCGGGTGATGTCATGGATGCACGAATGCATGGGTGTGTGGGCAATGTGCACAGTGGGTGCATGCATGCGCTGGTGTGCGGGCAATGTGCATGGTGTGTGGGCCACCTGCGCATGGTGCAGGCAAGGTGTGCACGGCCATGCAGGCAAGGTGTGCATAGCATGCAATATGGGCATGCATAGCATACAGCAGGGGTGCGCATGCTTGCGGTAGGGGCACACACTCGTGCGACGAGGCCATGTACACTGTGCAGCGAGGCACACACGCTTGTGGTGGGGGCACACACACTGTACGGTGGGGGCACCGACACTGTGTGGCTTGGCGTGCATGCATGCGGTGGGGACGCGCATGCTGTGCAAGGGGTGTGCATAGCTATGTGCATGGCTGTGGGGCTGTGTTCGTGGCTATGTGCATGGCTGTGGGTCTGTGTGCATGGTTGTGTGCATGGCTATGTGCATAGCTGTGGGGCTGTGTGCATGGTATGGCTATGTGCTCGCTGTGGGCAGCAAGCATGTGTGCAGGCTGGCCTATTGGCTAGAGCGCGCAGCGCTCACGTGAATATGGGTTTTTTCGATGATGATTACGGGAGATCCATCGGTCTAATTTTGGCGTATCATATATCGTCAGAATCATATTTTTTAGCACTATTCATCTATGCGATCATCTTATCCGGATTCCTTTGTATATAAAAACGTAAATTTGGACCCCTTCCCTCCCGCGTGGGGATTTCTTGGTTTCAGAGCCAGGAGTGTTTTGGGGTTATCTGGGAAGGTAAAAGATGAATTTTAGGGTGTTTGGGTTAGGTGAGGGATTTCTCAAGGTTTCTAATGGGACTGTCCATGTGCACGACATATGTGTGGGAAGGTGTGATTTTTCGGGGATGATTATCGGAGATCTGTCAGCCCAATTTTGACGTATCATGTATCATCAGAATCGTGTTTTTGAGCACTATTTATCTATATGGTAATCTTGACCAGATTCCTTCATATATGAAAAGTCAATTATACCTTCCTCTCTCCCACATGGGGATTCTAGGGTTTTGGATAGGGAATGTTTCCATCAGCATCTCTGTCGGTTGGATGCCAAAAGTCGTGCCCAATATCCATATTTAATCATAGCCAGAGGAGGGTGACAAAATTAGGTCTCCACACCTCCCCATTGGTTCAAAAATTCTATAAATATCCCCCCTCCCTTTGGTTTTTGACACCACAACAACTCAAGCCTCCTAGTGAGCACCACTTGTAGAGAAGCTCTACCCTCTCTCCTCCCCTTAAGTTTTTTCAAGTCTTTGCAGAGATCTTCATAAGATCCAAAATGTTCTCTGGGATTTTGAAACTCTTCAATCCTTTGCTTTCTTTAAGTGAGATATTTGTGTAGGAAAATTTTCCACTTAGTCTCCCACCCCCTCTTGAGGTTCTTTAAGTCTTCGGAGAGATCATCATAAAATCCGAAGTCTTCTTCAGATCTTCGAAGTGTTCTTTAGGTCTTCAATGTTCTTCAACCATTTAGTTTCAGTCTATTCCTAGCGGAAGTTCTATCTGAGTGTCACCTCAGCCAAGCCCTCCTATAGCTTATCCCCAATGGAAGCTCTGCTAGAGTACCACCTCAGCCTAGCCCTCCCATAGCCTATCCCCAGCAGAAGCTCTGTCGGAGTGCCACTCAGCCAAAACACAGAAGTAGCCGATCTCTAGCAGAAGCTCTGCCGAATCAATACCACAGTCAAAATCCAAAAGCAACCATTCATAGCCGGAATTCTATCCAAATATTACCACGGTCAACATCTCTCAAGAAAGGAAGTTGGAGGTCAAGACCATCTTCCCCTAAGCCAGGAAAATCCAAAAGACAGTCTGTGCCAGTACTAATCAAGGGTCCACCCCTCTTGACCCAAAACAAGGGTTAAGCTTAGGTATAGTTTCTTAATTGAATCGTCATAATGTAGACTTTAATTTGACCCTGTTTTAGTGTACATAGTTATTTTAATTCAGTCCATGTATATATGTGTGACAACCTAGCCATGCATGCGGAATAGGAATAATCGTGGAAAATATTTGTTCTTAAGCATCTAGTAGGAAGACCGGTTAAACCGGGTAGATTGGGTTCCTAACACCTTTCCAATTCTACAACCTGAAACTTACTCTAAATCTCTAGACCAGACCAACTTTTGGGCCCTCTTCCCAGGAATTAGGCCCACCCTCAGGTCCTAGGCCCATAATCCTAGGTGGTAACTCCAAACCCTTTTTGCATGATCCCAATCCCCTGTATTGGACCATCATCAAAACCCCATCTCAATGATGAACTTTACACTCCTGTGAAATAGGCCTCCAGGTATCTCTGAGCGGCAATACGACAGTACAGGGCCCACGGATAAGCACACACGACACACCCCTCCCTAAGAAAGAGAAGGAAAGGAGAGAGGGTCGAATGCAAGTATTTTTTCTCCCCAAGGGAAGAGAGGGATCTTCCGGCTGCTACCCTCATAGTGGCGACTCCACTGGGGATAAATGTCAAGCTTCTGACACTAGATGCTACCATTAAATACAAGAACATTTTCCACCACATCTGTTTGAAATCATGTTTGGCTAACCCCATGTTTGTAATTGTATTCTCTAAACGCATCATGCATTGTGCTCGAAGTGAAATCATTTGGTGAGGGACTCCCTATCATGCCCCCACCCTCAGGGAGGTCAGTGCATGTCATGGAGAGTAATCTAAGAGCAAATGGTAGCCGCTTCCTATATAAGGTTGTGGGGTATTGTTAAACGGTGAGGATGTTCATAATTGTGCCAGCACCCTCGGGGAGGTCCGTGCACTTTATCACATTCTGAGATTGAATAATGATATTACTGCATTACACTTTTGTACACAATCAGTCACGGTTCCACCACCCCATGGCCAGTTGCTTAACCTCGTGTGTAGTCACGAGTAATGGGCAAAGGAGTCACCACCTTGACGCGTACCTCTGGGTATGTCAAAAGGATTATGTATCTTGTGTATATAGATCCTATTGCATCCACCGCATACTTGCTTCATGCAGGAAATAGATTGAGAATGCTAGGAACGCCACAAGCTGATCTGCAGAATTTGTTTGAGGCCTTGAAAAGGAGTCTTCCTATAATACATTCTATTCATAAAGAAATGCTCTCCTAAGTGGGTTTCGGATAAAAGGTATCTTTCTTGCTTAGAAATGAAATATGGATGATTTGGTATATGCAATCTAGGCTGATTTCAACCAAGTGCCGTAAAATGCCGAATTATCTAAAAGACTCGAGGAAACCAGGAGGAAGGTCACCTAATGGGATAAGATTAAGGAAAGCATGACTTTATCGACAAAGAATGCCTTAATAGGAATATTTTGGTCAAGCCATTTGTGTGAATCTCCCACTTATGAAATTGAGTGGACTAAGGGCATCGACCCCTACCCACTCCCTATCATTAAGTGGACTAACTTTGGTTGATGATTGAGTGGATGAATGAATAAGCGGTTGGGAATACAAGAATCCTAAAATAAGCCACTTTTGGTTCAGGCATAATTCCACACTTCAAGTATTCCCCACAGTCCAATTGGACACGTCAGGGTAATCGTTTGACTCACTTAAGTCCAGTATCACTTCCATCGTCTCTCTGAGATTATCTACCGCCAAATGATTACGACCTAGTTCACGTGGATCTACACAACCATGAATCTCCTAAGCAAGCATAGGTCCACCCTGTAGAGACTTTGCAGACAAAAATGGCCGAGGTCAACAGAGGAATAGCTCAGATACTGCATGCACTCCAAAACCCTCCTTGGGCTGAACCAGCAGAAGCTATAATAGAGTTGGATCAGAACGGACCTACAGGTCATCGTGGGAATTCTTCCCTAGTTGACTTAGGAGAACTGAAGCAAGTCAGGCCAACTGGTCAAAGGGGAGTTTCAACTTCCCGTCCAAATGGTAAATGAGGGACCTATTCCCGGGTCCCTCCACCCAAGGTAGTGATTGAAGATGAGGAAGAGGAGTTTGCGGCACACGTTCGAATGGAGCCTCTGGAGATGAAGAGAGAAAGAAAAGCCCGAGAGCAATTGGAAAAGTTGGAAAATATGTTCCAAACAGGAACGAGTTCGGAAAATCGAATAGTGGATTCTGATGAAATGAGTTTCTTCCCTAGGGTAAGAATCCTCAAAAGGTTCAAATGGCAAACTGATAGATTTGATTGGTTAGGGGACCGTAAGGCTCATCTCAAAGTCTTCCTTAGCATCGCCAAGTCATGGCAGCTTGCTGATAACCAGATGGGGCAAGCCTTCATGTTAACCCTATCAGGACCAGCACTAAGGTGGCTCACCCAGTTGGAGTCTTCCCAAACTCAAAATTGGGCAACAGTGGTGAAAGCCTTCACTAAGTAGTACTCATACAACACCAAAGTGGATGTGAAGCGATAAGAGCTTGAGACGTTGAGGCAACAATCTAAAGAAAGATTCACCACCTTCCTAATGAGGTTTAGAGACAAGGCTGCCAAGATGGCAGACTGACTTTCAAAAGTAGAGCCAGTAGAAATGCTGATTGAAAACTTGTCAAAACCTTATTATGATGTCCTTTACTATCAACATCTATAGACTTTTGATGCCTTAACAGCCATCGGTACATATGTGGAAAACAGAATCCTGAGAGAAGCTTAGTATCAAGGATCCTCCCAAGATGTAGGAAAGAATGCCAGAGTGGGACATAGATAGGGTCCCGAAACCAATACGATAGGCGCGGTCCAAAAGTCAGCCTCACCTGCCACCTCTTCACAACCATTTGTGATACAAGCAGATGCCCCTACTCAGAAGAGGAGATAGTTCACTGATTTGGGAATGCCCATGATAGCAGTGTATGAAAAGCTAAAAAACAAGGATTGCTAGCGATAGTGGCTCCAAGAGTAATCAGCAACCCTCCTCTAGCATGGTATAGAGATCATGAATATTATGCTTACCACACTCAGAAGGGGCTCAACACTAAAAGATGCTTGGGTTTGCAACATGTAATTCAGGATTTGGTAGACAATGGGGCTATTGAAGTCAAGGTCAAACAATCTCCTAATGTCAATACCAATCCACTCCTAGACCATAGAACCATCAACATGCTGGCAACAATGAGTGACTGGAAAAATTGGGATCCTCGGTTCTTTGATCCAACCCATTTTATTAAAGATTCTAAGAAGTACCAAGAGGTGAGGTCTTTGAGTGGAGAAAGAAGTTCTTGCTTATGTAAAAATTGTCTCTTCCTTCGGAATTGGTAGGGCACATCAATGGTCTCATTAAGGATGCTTGTCAAAAGGAGTGCGACTCTTTTTGAAGGATTGTTCACATGTATCAGTTGGATAAGCACTGTTATCATCCCCTGTTCTATGATCATCTGAACAACCTAGATGAGAGGCAACAGAGAGTGATCCCACTCAGTTGATCACACCCCAAGCCCAGAAGAATCACATGAATGCCCGCACTTACAAGAGAGCCATGAGTCAAAGGGTTAAGGCTATGAAGACTCCCAAAAGAGAAGAATCCTCGAAAGAAGAACCAGAAGATCAGGTATCCGCTATTCCTCCATCATCAACAAGGGGATCCACCGTACCATACCTTCAACCTTCGCTATACTACCAACCTTTACCACGCCATCAACATTTACCATACCACCAACCTCCTCCATATCACCAACCTACATCATATCATCAAGGAGAAGAAACATCCTCATCTTATCACCCCCTATCCTCATCACAATACCCTAACTGTAATATCACATCACCTTTATATCACCCGACCCCATATCCCTCACCACCGTTATACCAATCCCATTCCCAAGGCTCAGTGGATAACCCGAGAGAAGAATGGATGGCAAATACAACTGGAAAGACATGCTTGCACTACCAGGTTCTCCAAAGATAACCTCGCCAACAGGTTCAGTGAATGTCTTAGGAGAAAATCAAGATGGTGATCCCACTTCTCTAATTTAGATAACCTTACCTCAGGAGGATAACTCAAAAAACATTGAACAAGTCATAGATGACCTCCTCAGAGCAGTAATGGCATTGGCAGTGGGAGAACAAATCAAAGAGTCCACCTCCCTAATCCACATAGAGAGTGACATAGAAGATGATGAGTCTGGTCTGATCCAACTTCGAGCCAATGAGGTAGAGTCTATCCCTATGGAAATCTTCCCATCCATACGCTCTGAATACTATGAGCGTTTCGTTGCAAGAGATTTTGATGGTCAGGAGGAATCTGATAAAGAACCAAGTGAGGGGGAAATCAATGAATAAGAAGATGATGATGACAACGATGATGAGAGCGAGAGCAAAGATGAGATTGATGGGGATGACTCTGAATCTCAAGGAGATGATGAGTACCAAGGTTGGGATGACTACTAAGGGCCTTAGGATAATAACGAAGATCATGAGTCTGGATACTATTCACCTAGGGACCCAGGAGG
The DNA here is from genome assembly GCF_013358625.1 of Macadamia integrifolia. NCBI lineage: Eukaryota > Viridiplantae > Streptophyta > Magnoliopsida > Proteales > Proteaceae > Macadamia > Macadamia integrifolia. The sequence continues at coordinate 86,794 of NW_024868234.1, read as the reverse complement.
ATATTCAGTATTTGCCATCGGTGAAGATGACCCAATAATTGATCCCACAGATGCAATCCAATCAGTGCTCATTATCCACGTGGAAAAAAATGAACCGGCATCTGATTCAGAAGATAATGAAGGGTATGAGATCACTTTTGAGGGTGAAGTAAACCCTATAGCAGAACACATGAGTTATGTCTATAACTGTTTGGTTGACGTAAAGCTTGAGGTTGATGAAATTGATCAAATGCTAGGTGAGGTAGCCACTAGTGAGCACTACTACACCGAGTAGTTAGGAATCCTTGAAAAAGTAAGGGGCATGCCACACTTGTAGAAATGGTGGATACAGCAGTTGTATGGCTTTCCAATACAGTCAAAAGGTACGAGCCAGAGCTCCCCACCCCAAGCCAAGAATGGGAATCTCAAGAAGAAGATGATCCCATGGTAGGGATAGTTACCATAACAAATAGTGATGATGAATATTGCTATCCCATAGAAATCATTGTAAAGAAACTGTTCAGTGTGATGGAGACTCAGACTGGAAGGGACTGCAAGGGCAAAGCCCTAGCCGTAGAATAGTCAAGGACTAATGAGGTAGGAATCAGAGGCCTGAAAAAAGAACTGGAGAATCCAGTCTTAGCCCAGCTCAAGATGGCCCAGGCCAACATCTTAATATGGGGATTATTGATGGCTTCCCCTTCACACCGAGAAGCAGTCCTGAAGTCCCTCACTAATGTGTAAGTACCGGTCGAGATAGTTCCAACACATCTCGCACAAATAGTAGGGGCAACTTATGCGGTGCAATCATTAATGTTTTCAAAATCTGAACTCCCCAAAGGAGCTAGACACAACAGGGCTTTGCACATCACAGTAGAATGTATTGACAACATCGTGGCTCAAGTCCTCATCAACAATGGATCTACTTTGAATGTTCTACCTTTGAGGTCAGCCAAGAGCATCAGCATCAATATGGAAGAGATGAGACCATCAAGCCAGATAATACGAGCATATGATATTACCAAAAGAGAAGTCCTTGGAATCCTCACCCTCACTATGATAATCAGCCCAGTGAAGTTTGACATTGACTTCCAGGTCATTGACATACCAATGTCTTTCAGCATGCTCCTAGGAAGCCCTTGGCTACATCATGCAAAGGCTGTAGCTTCTAGCCTCCATAAAAAAATGAAGTTCATTCATGAGGAGAAAGTGATTACAATAACTGGAGATACTGAGATGTCCAACACCCTAGCCAATGTTAAAAAGGGAGAGGAATAAGACCATGAAGTTTGACTTAGTGGTTTTGAGTTAGAAGTGACTTGTGCGACCATCGCCAAGGAAGCACCAGAAGAAAAAACCCTATTGATTACGAAGCTATTTGGATCTCGCCGGTGAGTCCAATGATGAACATGCAGTACTTTCCTGGAATGGAACAAGGAAAGTATCATCCAGGTGTCTCAAGGCTACCTACTTTGGTAGTGAGTAAGGGAAGAAGCGGTCTAGGGTACACTCTAACCCTCGGACCAAAAAACAACAATGGCAGCAAGGGGTAGAAGATACTAAGAATGACTAGGAAAATATCCACCTATTACTACCCACTCTCAATAGGTATTTTGTTAGGGAAAGAGAAGATTTCCCTTTTACGGTAATGTTAAACCATGGTTTGATGAAACCGCTGCCAAAACACAACAAGGATTCGAGGTGTTCTTTCAAGATGAGTTCGACTAGCTAACTCATGAGGTAGAGCAACAACAAGCCAAAGAAAGGGACCAAGATAGTTACATCACTGGAATAGCAGGAGCAGCATTACTTGAAGATGGGTTCTCCTCTAACAACCCCACAACATTGATTCAGTCAAAGGAATTGCCGAGCCCCCAATCCTCCTGAAGAGAGAGTGGGAAAAGAAGATAAGACTCGCCTGGAGTTTGTAATTTCCCACGGATCTGAAAAATCACATCTGCTCCTTCTTACAAAATTAATGACCGCAGGAGCTACATGAACTCAAGCCCAGACCCTTTCGAGGAAGGAGTGTGTATACAAAGAAAAGAAGGGCACAAAGAATGATGGTCTGCATGCACTGTGCCCAAATCAACTGTAACGAGAAGACCCATGATGGTGGTCAGAAATGTGACCAAGGAACAGGATGGCCTCAATTAGCAGGCTTGAAAAGTTGGACTTTATAGAAAGAGGATTAAGCAGCCTTCACCAATCCTCACCCCTTAAGAAGTTCGGCTTTAGGGAATATGAGTTGGATTAGCTCGTCTTTGTGAAGAAATAACTATCTGATATCAGCACCAATGAAGAAGTAGCAACAACTTTCTTGTAAGAAGAAGAAGGCCCCTTGCCACATCTACTCATCCATCGAGTTGTTGACCCACTCCTAAACTGGACAAGCATTGGAGAAAACTTCAAGTTTACTCATGCTTCTGAGTCAACCATCCTGAATACCACTGATAAAAACATCAAGTCAGTCATCAAGTCTATAGTTGAGTCTATTGTTGAATCTTCCATTTATGATTTCGTGTCAGCCTCCCCTCTCGAGGAGAGTCCAGAGTCTATGTATGTCGAGTCTGTTACTCCTTCTTTCATGAATGAAATTTTTGATGATGATCTTAATAAATATCAAGAGTTAATAAAACAATGCAAACCAAAGAAAGCCCAACCCATCCATGAGGATACCCGGGTTATTAATCTAGGAACCAACCAATGCCTTCGAGAGGTAAAAATTGGTACCACCCTAGATGATGAAGAAGCAGAATAGATGATTGGTCTTCTGAAGGATTTCGCTAAAGTCTTCACTTGGTCTTATGAGGATATTCCTAGTATAGACCCCAACATTATACAACACCGCTTACCGACCTATCCTAGGGTAAAGCCGGTCAAACAGAAGCTTAGAAGGATGCGTCCCAACTAGAGTGAAAAGATCAACGAAGTAGTTGTAAAGCAATAGAATGCAGGATTTCTACAAGTGGTGAAGTACCCCCAATGGTTGGCCAACATAGTACTAGTGCTAAAGAAGAATGGCAAGGTACAAATGTGCGCAGAATTCTGAGATCTTAACAAGGTAAGCCCTAAAGATGACTTCCCATTACCTCACATTAATGTATTGGTGGACAACACGACGGGGCATGCCTTGTTATCATTTATGGATGGATTATTAGGATACAACCAAGTGAGCATGCACCCAGAGGATCGTGAAAAGACAGCCTTCACCACTCCATGGGGAACTTATTGTTACAAGGTGATGCCTTTTGGAATAAAGAATGCTAGGGTAACTTACCAAAGAGCAGCTACTGCCATATTACATGACATAATGAATATGGATGTGGAAGTGTACATGGATGACATAATAGTGAAGTCAAAGGATCTACAGGGACATATTCCCACATTAAGGCGATTCTTTGAAAGAATCAAGAAGTATCAACTAAAGTTGAACCCTCAAAAGTGTGTATTCGGAGCAACAGTAGGAAAATTATTGGGCTTCTTGGTAAGTGAAAGGGGCATCGAAGTCAACCCTGTCAAAATCAAAGAAATCCAAGAAATTCCCATGCCTCTCATTGAGAAGCAGATACGAGGATTTTTGGGTCACATCTAGTATATCAGTAGGTTCATAGCATAGCTGACTACGATCTACGAGCCAATTTTCAAGTTGTTAAAGAAGGATCAACCCACGGAATGGAATGACTAGTATCAATAAGCTTTTGATAAGATCAAAGGATACCTCATGAACCCACCAGTATTGACATCACTGGTGGAAGGAGAACCACTTCTATTGTACTTATCAGTGGGAGAGTATTCCATGGGCACGCTGCTAGCACAAAAGAAGATAGAGAAAGGGATAGAACATGCCATATACTACCTTAGCAAGAAGTTTTTGGAGTATGAGACATGGTACACATCTTTGGAAAGAACGTGTGCTGCATTGATTTGGGCAACGAAAAGTCTGCGACATTACATGGTAGCATATCCAGTACGTTTGATCTCTAGGATGGATCCAATCAAGTACCTCTTTGAGAAACTATCTCTAATAAGAAGAATGGCTTGATGGCTCTTATTGTTATCAGAATTTGACATCACCTATATTGCTCAAAAATCTATCAAGTGGCAAGCTATAGCCAATCATTCGGCTGCCCACCCCACGAAAGATGGAAGAGCCCTGGATGATGACTTCCTAGATGAAGAGATCATAGCAATAAAAGAAGAAGACACAGCTAATGATTGGCAATTGTTCTTTGATGGAGTAGCTAATCAAAAGGGGTGTGATGCGGGAATATTGCTTGTCACTCCTGACGGTCTTTATTTGCCTTCATCATTTCGCCTCAACTTTCCCTGTACCAACAGCATTACTGAATATGAAGCTTGTGCCTTGGGACTCAAAACTGCCTTGACCATTCGGGTAAAAAGGATCAAGGTATACGGTGATTCATCCATCGTCATCTGTCAAATGCAAGGGAAGTGGAAGACCAGAGATGAGAAGCTAAAGCCGTATCAAGAACATTTGGAAGAAGTGATCAGACACTTTAAAAGGATCACGTTTGAATATTTTCAAAGGGACAACAGTTGGTTTGTTGATGCCCTTGCGACCTTGGCTTCCATAGTAGAATGCAACCCTATGTCTAGGGTTTGACAATTCTTAGTGGAACAAAGAAGTAGACCCATTTATCAGAATTCTTTGGACTCTCTTACTATAGATGCTTGGTCTTAGTTTGCTCACATAGTGGATTTCATTAGAGAAAGGAAGTACCTGGTTGAAGCAACTGAAAGAGAGAAGAAATTTCTTAGGAGATATGCCACCCAATTTATTATTCAAGGAGACTTGTTATACAAGAGATCCTATAATGGAATCTAATTGTTGTGTGTGGATGAAGAACAAGCTATAACCATCATGGAGAAATTTATTAAGGTCTCTGTGGGCCCCACATGAATGCCAAGATGCTAGCTAAGAAGATCCTCAGGTTGGGATATTATTGGAACACAATGAAATCAGATTGCATAGACTTTGTCAAGAAATGCCACAAATGTCAAATATTTACTAATATCATACATATCCCACCAACAGAGTTGCATTCGCCCAATTCTCCTTGGTCATTCTCCACATGGGGCATTGATATAATAGGGAAGGTCAACCCTAAAACATCCAATGGTCACAAATTCATCTTGGCAGCCATTGATTATTTCACTAAGTGGGTAGAAGCTCAATCATATGTAGTACTCACATCTGCTAAGGTAGCAAAATTCATCGAAGAAAACATTATTTGCCAATATGGAGTGCCTCAAGAGTTGATATCAAATCAGGGATCCCATTTTCGGGGCAAGACTGATAAGATCTGCACAAAATTTGGTATCAAAAGACACCGCTCCACCACTTATAGGGCATAGAACAATGGGGCAGTAGAAGCAGCTAACAAGAACATTAAGGCCATCCTACAAAAAATGGCTGAAACACACAAGGATTGGGCGAATAAGTTACCCATTGCCTTGTGGGCATATTGGACTTTTGTACGATCCTTGACAGGGGTAACCCCTTTTTCTTTGGTATATAGGGTTGAGGCGGTTCTACCCATGGAAATCCTAATACCATCCCCAAGGGTGCTTCTTGATAGTCAATCACCTGAAGGAGAACGGGTGAAGGCCAGACACGACGAGCTCAACTTTCTTGACAAAAGGTGTATGAAGGCCATGGATAACCTAAAGACATATCAATTGAGAATGGCAAGGGCCTTGAACAAGAATGTGAAGCCCCATCACATAGAAGAGGGTGAACATGTTCTTTGAGAACAAAAAGCCCCAATTCTTGACCCAAGAGGGAAATTTAGGCGCAATTGGAGTGGCCCATTCATTGTCAAATAGATTCTACTAGGCAAGGCTGTGAAACTCATAGACCACAATGATGAAGAAACACCTGGATTGGTCAACATGGATCAACTCAAGAAACATTATGTCTGATAGGGTGAATATCCTGAACTATGCCAAACATGATTCCTCTCTAGGGATACGTAGGCAACTTGACATGTGCAAGTGTGGTCTCAACAATCTCAAGGCAACAAATAGGTTCCTAGATTAATAATCAAGGTATCTTAAAAAGATCATCCTAGTTTGTGTCCCCCAAGAAGCACCATTTGGCATGCAAGGCCATTAGGCATCTGTCATCCGTCTATGGTCCTCTAAATTCTTATCCAGAATTCCATCCCCCAAATGTCACCACCCGGCACTAGTATATCAAGGCCAGTTCATTTCCCACCCTTGATTAGTCAAAAGAAAAAAAGAAAAAGAAAAAAAAGGTATTTTGATGCAATAGTGGTAAAGGTTTTGTTGTGACAATAGCTAATGAGTAATACTTTGAAAAATCATCACATCTCTTCTTTGCTTATGATGGTTTTAGGAAAAGTCATGGACTCTTTAGATGAGACATTGAGGAAATGGACCATGGACATAAACATGGTGACACCAGGTCTACTAGAATCTACGAGTATGTCAATACTCAGTCAGATTGGGTGCATTGAGCTATATCACAATCTACTCTGATAGGTGCCTCAGCATTGAGATGCCGATCTTCATGTGTTTTGATTTGGGTTGGTTGAGACCTGTCCAACTCTTGAAGAATTCCGATTTTATATGTTATCTCCACCTAAGGGTAGGTTGATTCAACCATCTTTGAAAAAAGACTATTTAGAGGAGATTCAAAAAATTTTCGGATGGGAAAAGGAGGAAATGAAGCAATTCATCAAATATGGAAAGATTGAAATTCTGAAGGTGGTCAAAATCTTCATTCAATACCTACCACTGGGGGGAATCCATCAGCAAAGATCACAGGATGCTTATCTACTGTACATGATAGCTCGCTATATTTTCTGAACTCCGAGACATGGTGCACCACTTGTTCTAATAGAGATGGTAAAGCAATTGAAGAAAGGAGGAGATATCATTCCTACGGTCCTTGCTGAGACATTCAAAGGACTTAATGATATGAGCCATAGCCATAGATTTGGACTTGACCATTATCAGGGAAGTCCCACTATTTTCGAGATATGGTTACTTGAGAAACTAAAGCTAACTAGGCCATTAAATGGATGCCAAGTCGGGGCTCTTTGTTACAAAGAAATGAGGGAAGTCCCAGAATTCAAGCTCATTGTTGATTGGAAAGAGTACCTATAAGGAAGAACTACAAAGGATATTGCATGGTGATGCCCATGGAAGCCACAAGAAGATTTTCTGATGAAGACCCCTAGATACAACTACTTCAGGTTGATGAGATTGACTCACACGTATTTTAACTTGCCCAGTTACATCAGCCAACAATATGGGCTCAAGGCGATGGCCCAAAGGAGTTGGTGAACTTTTACCCACCCCAAGAATTGTCTCCCCACCTTGTTGAATACCTATCCTGTTTATGGTAGGAAAGTTATTTTCATGTAATTCACTTGGCAGTAGAATAAGGGAATATTTGGATTTTCATATTATCCCGATTATTCTAATGAAGCCTTGAGTTGTGGAATTGATTTATGCCTAAACATTCCAAACCATAAACAAAACAATATTTTCTTTGTGCTAAAGATAGGTTTCCATTCATAAGATGTCAAAATATAAAACAAAAAAATGAACAAACAGGGGAGGGAAAAAAGAAAAAGAAAAGATATACATATGTTTGTGTTGTAGGAACTTCAGGAAAAAATCCCTAAGAGTCAAATTCATCATTTGAACCATGCTCGGCATCATCTTGTGAAAGGTCGAACAGCTAGAAGGTGCCAATCCTGAACTCACCAACCTCCGTGCGAGATCCTAAACCTGCCTCAGCAAACGAGCATTCTCCTATCGATAGGAGCTGACCTGTCTCCTCAAGACATTGTTCTCCCTGTCCTGGGGGAACATAGGGAATGATCAAGAAGAGAAGTAATAAAAAGAGGGAGGCGACTAAGAATGGGAGGATACCTTGTCAACCACAACCTCAGATAAACTCTGATGCATTCTCCTGAGCTCAACATAGATCTTTGGAGACACCTGAGGAAGAGCATGTCAGTCAAAAGAAGTTAAGAACCAATCAGATAAGAGGTGTTTGGATACTCGCACAGTCACACGGGATGGGAAGTCTAATGGAGTCATCTATGTCTAATCTATGCTCCAGAAGCTAGGGAATGCCCAGATGGGTCATATTGGGATAGAATTAGCTCAGGAAACCACTGAAAGGACTAGTAGCCATCAGGAGAGGTCCCCTCACAATAACAGAAGACCCAGCCTGGATGAGGTAGCAGCACCTGCTCGTGACTGAGTAGGAGGGGGGTCTACATGTCTTGTCCTCCACTGAAAGAACATCAATAAAAAAAAAAGAATTTGAAATATGGAAAAGATGCTCAAGAGAGGAAACATACCAGTGGCCCTCTAGGACCGAAAGGAGCGCAGACCGTCTCCTCCTCAAGAAAGGCCTTATAATCCCTGTCCTGGTCTAGGAAGGAGTCATCCCATACCCCTTCAGCCAATCCCTCGATCTGACCCATAGGGATACACTCTGGATTATGCATAATGGATGGAGGAAAGCAAGGAGGGGAGCACACAGCAGGATCAGACCATTGAGGAGTGACATGCTCTCCCAGATACCAAGCATGGCCCCAGATACCCCTAAATAGTATGCGGTTCTCTGTTAGGTACTTGGCTTGAGCAAACTCATCAGGGTTAGGGAATCTGAGGTATTGGAGTGGTCTTCAATTAACCTGCAAAGTCAAGAAGAGGTGAGTACAACACAAGGTAAAAGAGAAATTTGACACCAAACATGAATTACCTCTGTGAGATCGTTCAGGAGAGAACGGGTAGTGGTCCCAAAAGGGTAGGGTCGATTCCTCAACACCCGGCTGTCTCCCCATCTTATAGCTATAGGGAAGGGCGAGCTCTGAGGATCTTTCAGTATAGGGGCTAGGGTCTCTAGGTGTTCATAGCACCAAGGCTGAATTGAAATATCAAAATAAGAAGGTGTAATCAATTAAAAAAAAACAAGAAAAGAATAAAAGGGAAATATGAAGTCACCTAGAGAATGTAGCCTGCCCCCTTGAGGCCTCGATCCCCATATGGTAGCAGGTCCAGGGTTCGCAGAAGGCATGTATAGGTGGCCCTGCCCCAATCCCAAAAATCCACCTCCTGAAAGTTCTGGAAGAGGGCAACCATGCGGATATCCACCCCCACCTCGGAGGTCACTAAAGAGACATTGTGCCATAGTAAATAAGACGAAAGAACGGGTTATCTGTGCAAAGTTACCCAGCTTCACCCTCAGGTCTATCCTCATCCAACGGGCGCTAATCACACCTAAACGGACATGCGACTGATCCTCTTGGATATCAATACCCGTCAAGTCCGTAAAATCCCATGCTGTCAAAGTCTACGGAAGGGATAGGGCCTCCCCCTGAAAGGTACGCATATCATAGCATAAAAGCACGGGGGTGTAATAGTAATCTAGCCAGTGGGGAGATGAAAGGAATAAGCACTCGGCCACCGCTCCATCTGAGCTTCCGCCAATGCTGAGCTGAACTTCTTGGTCTCCAGCGAGGCCAATCAGCTCAGGTAAGTGGAATCTATTTGCCTCTTAACCCTGTGAGGAAGCATCTGGTACCATCCCTGAACCACATTTGAGTGACCATACCTGGCCAATGCGGGGGGTTCTCCCCCATTGTGCCTCTAAAATAAATAAAAATAAAAAAGAAATTAAAAAGAAATACAAAAAAAAATGCAGAACAAAAAATGAATAAAAAATAAATAATAATAAATGCATAAAAAATAAAGAATAAAAAAAATATGCAGAACAAATGAATAAAAAATAAATAATAATAAATGTATAAAAAATAAATAATAAGGGAAAACGAGAGGACTTACCCATGTGCCCCACAAAATGTATAAAAAATAAATAATAAGGGAAAACGAGAGGACTTACCCATGTGCCCCACACGGAGTTATATATATGGTCTCGGATCCTGTGGAGTGTTCGCCCGATGTACCAATCTATGGGACTATCATCCCCCTGGGAGGATGTACTACAGCCTCTCCACCACCCAACCGGATTTCTCTCTGGGTCCTTCTCTTTCTTCTTATGGCCATATTTTTCAAAAATTACAAGGAACCCCAAGAAGTTTCACAATTTGTAAAAAGGCCTGGAAAAACTTCAAATTCTCCAAATGGCCCCCTCCTCAAGAACTATGAAGATCTTCAAGGGAAAGATGAAGAACTTCAAGGAAAACTTGAACACCTTTGGAAAAAATTTGAAGAAACCCAAAGAAATGCAAAAAACTTCAAATCATCAAAGAAATTTAAGAACCCGAGCTCACTCGCTCATGAATTGTTCCCAACTCAAGAAAATCGGAGTAGGGAATGAATAGGAGGGGGGACCATTTTATGGTTAAAAAATTCATTTTCCCAAAAAAAAAAAAAATTGAGATTCTAATTTCAAGGTGCAACTCAAAGGTTCTTACCAAATACAAAATTCAAAGTAATTTCTTGTGGTAAGTAAAAAATTATATCACATGAAAAGGAAAAGTGAAAATGAAATTGGTAGATAGAAATTGCATCACATGAAAAGCCAAAATTCAAGATTCCAAATCGAAAGTCAAAATTAAAGATTCCAAATGAAAGCCAAACTTCAAGATTCCAAATCAAAAGTCAAAATTCAAGATTTCAAATCAAAATTAAACTTCAAGATTCCAAATCAAAAGTCAAAATTCAAGATTTCAAATCAAAAGCCAAAATTCAAGATTCCAAATCAAGTGCCAAATTTTAAGATTCTAGGGCCTAAATTTAAGGTTCCAATCCCATGACTCAAATTCAAGAACCCCAATCAAGGAAAGAAAGAATCTCATTGACCCAGTCCCAGGTGGCCCAATCTCATTGAACAGGCCCCAGGTGGCCCAATCTCTTTGAATTAGCTTCGAGTGACCCGATCTCATAGACTAAATTCCCTAAGCTGACACATTGAAGCCTGACCAAGGGAAATCCAAAGAATCAAATAGTTTTTCTTTTGTAAGATTGAAAGAGCAACGGATTTCTTTCTTATAATTGACGATCCGGTTCGAAAGAACCCGCCTGGAGATCAGATAGCCCAGACCGGTTCAAAAGAACCCACCTGGAGATCAGATAGCCCAGACCGGTTCAAAAGAACCCACCTGGAGACCAGATAGCCCAGACCGGTTCAAAAGAACCCACCTGGAGATCAGATAGCCCAGACCGGTTCAAAAGAACCCACCTGGAGACCAGATAGCCTAGACCGATTCGAAAGAACCAGCCTGGAGACCAAATAGCCCAGATTGGTTTGAAAGAACCCGCCTAGAGACCAAATAGCCCAAATTGGTTCAAAAGAACCCACTTGGAGACCAGATAGCCCAGATTGGTTCGAAAGAACCAGCAAGGAGACTAGATAGCCTAAGTTGGTTCGAAAGACCCAGCTTGGAGACCAAGCCCCGCGCATATCCAACCAAGCCCTAGCGCCCCTGTGTAAGCCCCAGTGCCCCTGTTAAAGCTCCAACGCCCCTATTGTAAGCCCCAGTGCCCCTGTTAAAGCTCCAACACCCCTATTGAAGCTCTAGTGCCCCTGTTGAAGCTCCAGCGCCCTTGTTGAAGCTCCAACGCCCTTGATGAAGCTCCAGCACCACTATTGAAGCTCCAGCACCCCTATTAAAGCTCCAATGCCCCCGTTGAAGCTCCAGTGCCCCTGTTTAAGCTCCAGTGCCCCTGTTTAAGCTCTAGCACCCCTATTTTAGCTCCAGCGCCCCTGTTTTATCCCCAACACCCCATGTTTTAACCTCAACACCCCTATTTTAGCTCCAACACCCCCGTTAAGGCCCCGAAAAACCCATCGACGATCGAAATCCCCATTCCTATGACTGATTTGGAGAAGGGAATCCCTTTTCACCAGCCTGTGTACCCCACACTATCCTACTAGTGTACCCTACACTGCGGCCTCCCATTGGTCCAAAAAGGCATCTTTTTACCTTATTGACATAAAAAAATTACTTTTCACCCCATTGGCCAAAGAAATTTACCATCCACCCCATTAGTCCAAAATTTCATGTTTTCACCTCATTAGTTTAAAAAAATCACTTTTTCACCCCATTGGCCAAGAAAATTCCTCTTTCTTACCTATTGGTTCAAAAATTCTATAAATACTCCCCCTCCCTTTGGTTTTTGATACCACAACAACTCTTGAGCACCCCTTATAGATAAGCGCTGCCCTCTCTCCTCCCCTTCCTCCTTGAGGTTTTTCATGACTTCAGAGAGATCTTCATAAGATCTGAAGTGTTCTTCGGGCCTTCAAAACTCTTCAGTCCTTTGCCTTCTTTGAGTGATATTTTTGTGTAGGAAAATTTTCCCCTTAGTCTCTCACCGCCTCTTGAGGTTCTTCAAGCTTTTGGAGAGATCTGCATAAGATCCAAAGTGTTCTTCAGATCTTCAAAGTGTTCTTTGGGCCTTCGAAGTTCTTCAACCATTTAGGTATTAGCCTATTCCTAGTGAAAGATCTGCCAGAGTGTCACCTTAGTCTAGCCCTCCCATAGCCTATTCCCAGTGGAAGCTCTACCGGAGTGTCACATCAGTCTAGCCCTCCCATAGCCTATTCCTAGTGGAAGCTCTGTTAGAGTGCCACCTTAACCAAAACCTAGAAGTAGCCCATCCCTAGTGGAAGCTCTGCTGAATCAATACCACAATCAAAATCCAAAAGCAACCGTTCCTAGTCAGAACTCTATCCAAATATTACTACGGTAAACATCTCTCAAGAAAGGAAGTTGGAGGTCAAGACCATCTTCCCCTGAGTCAAGAGAATCCAAAAGACAATCCGTGCCAGTACTAATCATGGGTCCACCCCTTTTGACCTGAAACAGGGGTTAAGCTCAAGTATAATTTCTTAATCGAATCATCATAATGTAGCCTTTAAATTGACCTTGTTTTAGTGTACATAGTTATTTTAATTTAGTCCATGTATAAATGTGTGATAACCTAGCCATGCATGCGGAATAAGAATAATCGTGAAAAATGTTTGTTCTTAAGCATCTAATAAAAAGACCAATTGAACCGGGTAGATTTGGTGCCTAACACCTTCTCAATTCTACAACTTGACACTTACCTTAAATCTCTGGACCAGACCAACTTTCGCACCTTCTTCTCAGGAATTAGGCCCACCCTCGGGTCCTAGGCCCATAATCCTAAGTGGTGACTCCAAACCCTTTTTACATGATCCCAATCCCCTGTATTGGACCATCATCAAAACCCTGCCTCAATGATGAACTTTACACTCCTGTGAATAAGGCATCCATGTATCTCCGAGAGGCAATACAGAGGTGCGGGGCACACGGGTAAGCACACATGACACACCCCTCTCTAAGAAAGAGAAGGAGAGGAGAGAGGGCCAAATGCAAGTCTTTTTCCCCCCAAGGGAAGAGAGGGATCTTTCGGCCGCTACCCTCACACCGGGATAATATCTAATGTTTATAATACATAACAAGAGGTATTCCATTCACATCCACTCGTGACATATATATTTTAACTCCAAAAGAATACTACTCAATAGTACAGTATCAAATAATAATACATGACCACCTGACTCACGGTGCGTCATACACACGTGTCACAGGCACAGCTAAGGTTGTGCTCCACAACCTCTGGTGTCCACTAGTCACTAGCTTCATACTCGGGCACAGAGGAAGAAACATCACTGCCCATTGGCACTACCGCACCTACATTTTCATCTAAAAAGCAACATACGTGGGTTGAGCTCTGACTAGCTCAGTGAGGGGTGGGGTTCATGCAAGCATATACACATAGTCCATGAATGAGAATCAATGCAAATATAATTACATAGTCCATGATGCGTATGATGTAATTCATTTTATCTTAAACCACCTAGAATACAACTAAGTCGGGCTCATGCTACTATGACGCAATAAGTTGTATCCCTAGTCCAAGAACTCGCACATCAATCACCCGGCAATACAAACCCTAGTTATAATTAGGAGCCTACCGGTCCTAGAATGCGACCATCGGTCACCCAGAAAACCCTGATAACTCCCTCCTAGTAGTCACGACACTGGATTTACTATTGGCCACGCTAGAATAGTTTCCCCCTCTAGAAAAAATCACATTGTACCACAAAAGTGGCATTCCAGAAAGGCTCATCGAATATACCACAGTTGGATGATCCAACACCATAGCCCTGTTGGCAAGGGGACGTAGCATAGGGAATGTAATCCTAACCACAATATACTACATGCCTTGCATAATGATACAGGTAGTATGGCATGAGATACTAGAATCAACCATCGGCCACATCACATCCATGTCCAAGCCTATCTAGTATGCAAGCAGTTAAGTATGGGATATACGATACCAAAATTACCATCGGCCACAAAATGCACCCTAATCCAACTATAGCTATAGAGTACACAATACCGTAATCACCATCGACCACAAAGTGTAACCACAACTATAACTATTTCTAATGTACAACCAATGCATGATGCAATCATCCACATGGTGGTCACGATCTCAAAACCACCTCGGCCACACCAGATCTTGTCACACATCTCACAACATATATCTAGTTCCAAATTCACATATCATATAATTCAAATACATCACAACATGTTATACAATTCATATAATCATTTAAGAAATTAAAAGTTCAATACAATATTTTTGTAACATGTACAAAATTCTAAAATATTAAACACTCCAAAAATTAAAGTCAACCACCACTCACCTTAGTTATCAGTTGGACGGGTGAGATTCCAAGTTGTAAACCCATTATCAAACCACGTTGGGCCTCATCATTTTGTGCTTGCCTATGTCCTAGGTACAAGGGTGAATGGGTGTCAACAAGGGTCAGAAACACCAAAGGGGGACCCATGAGGTCTATCCTAGAGGGTACAAGTACAGTCAATTTTGACAGTACTAGACATGTCACCAGAAACATGCCACCGGAAACAAGGACTTAAGTCAACAAAAATAGGTCTATTATTTCTAGTGGCCTTGGCAGAAGCTCCTTAAAAGCTCTGGGATCACCGAAAATATGTCACTGGAAACATATAGGTGGCTATTTTTTGTGGTAAACCTAGAAATTTGCCACCATTTTGGGGTTTTCCAGCTCAGGCATGATTGCTGAGATTTGTTCCATGGAGGTTATAGGGGGTCTTCCCACCTTTCATTTAAGTCGAAGAAATCAAATTTCCATCATCCTATTTTGGAGATACGGCCACCAAGTGGGTGAAACCCTAACTCTCTATTTGGTCAAAAATGTTACCGGAGCTCAACCAGCTTGGTTTGAGCTTGACAAACACATGGGGGAGTGCAATGCACACTCATCGGACCTCGGAGAAGTGTCGACGTTGAGGTACTCCCTTCCAACTTGGTGATTCCCTACCTTGCTTAAAGGAAAGTGCTAAAAAATGAAAAAAAGGGGGGGTTTTGGGGAAGGTACACCTACCTCCGGAAACTACCAGCAACAAAGTGTGAAGCCAGGAGCTCACCCACCTTCTCTTCCTTTTCCCTCTTCTTCTCCTTCTTCTTTTCTTCTCTATTTTCTCCCTCTCCCACATTTTGGACAAGTGAGAAGTGAGAAATGATCTCACTTCTCCTATTTATAGTGCAAGGCCTTAGTGCCTGTTTGGTTGGGAATTTGTCCGTGACTTAAGTGGGTTAAGTCATTGTTTGGGACATGTGGGTCCACATCCTTAGACTCATAAGGTGTACAAGTCATTGGGGAGGGTGTAAGTTAGTGTGGGAGGCTAGTTGGAGCTGGCCACGATGCTGGTAGCAAAGTCCACAGGCATTGAAGCCAATTCAGCACCACAAGGGCCACCTGGATGAGGTCACAAGATGCAGCCCAGGTATTTTTGGTGATCTTGTTTCTGGTGGGCAATGTAGTGATGTGCCTTGAAAGCCTATCTTCCTATGGCCATTCCATTGGTGATTGCCCTAGGATGCATACATGGTCTTTTGGCAATTTCTAATACATGCCAGGACTCGAGCTAGGATGGGAAAATTCACTTACCTCTTGGGGTCGGAAAGTTTGAATCCCCTATAGTTTGATCGGCATAAAATGCATAGGCAAATAGGGTCATTCCTCCCCTTTTTGCAATGGGCTTTTGCAAGCCAAAACACATTGGTGCTCTCTACCTCCGGTCTGAGACCTATCACAAAAGTTCAAATTATACCAGGTCAGAGCATGGGTGTAATAAGCGTAGTTGTATGTTGATAATGTTGTTAGATACCATGAAGTGTCTTTTAGCATTGTCTTTGATCATGATTACCGATTTACTTCTAAATTCTGGGAATGTTTGCAAAAAGGAATTGGGACTAAGCTAATTTTAGTACGGCATTTCATCTACAGAGAAATGGTTAGTCAAACAGGACCGTCTAGATTTTAGAAGATATGTTGAGAGCCTGTGCTTTGGATATGCATTATAGTTGGGATAAGCATGTGTCTTTGATTGAGATTGCATATAATAATAGCTATCAAGAAACCATTGGTTTGGCACCTATTGAAGCATTGTATGGTAAGAAGTACAGAACTTCATTATACTGGGATGAAGTTGTTGAGAGAAGGATCTTGGGGCCAAAACTAATATAAGCTACATGTGAAAAGGTAGATTTGATTAGGGAGAGAATCATAATAGCACAATCTAGGCAGAAGAGTTATATAGATAATAGAAGAACACACCTAGAGTTTAATGCGGGAGACAAAGTTTTTTAAAGATCTCACCAGTTAAAGGTGTAAGTGTAGACACCCAATTTTAGTCACCCTCCCCTAGCAATGACAGTACAAGGACGGTGGACGTGAACTCTCACTTTCAATCAACAGAGATGCTTGACAGTGGTAACCTACCCTTAACCATCCCCAAACCTACCCAAACCCTGATTTACCCAATAACCCTAAAATCCAATATGGGAGGAAAGAGGGTCCAATTTTGACTTTTTATATGTGAAGTAATATGGTCAAAAGTGACGATACGAATGGATAGTACTCAGAAATACAATTCCAACGATATATGGTGCATCAAAATTGGACTTAAGGATCTCCCATAATCATTCTCGAAAGTCATTCCCTGTACTTCTAAAGATTTTTTAACATTTATGTATTTTTTCTAAAAATTCCCCCGACAGTCGGGTTTTTTGCGAAAAGTCCCACTTTTTGGGAAAAGATTCTATTTGTCAGGAAAGATCTTGTCCACTTTCACAAGCAAGAAAATATCTTCACCATTTTCAAAAATATCACATCACACTTTATGTCATGTCACTGGTCTTTACCCACAAGGTAAAAATTAGGTATCATCACCTCATTGATTTCTAAAAAATATAAATACCCCCCCCTTTCACTTGTAAAAAGGGAAAAAAAAGACTCTTTTAAGAGCAACCCCATTCTTGTAGGAGCTCTCCCCTCTCTCCTCCTCCTTCCCTCCCCCTTTGAGCTTCTTCGAGCCTTCAAAGCGATCTCTGTAAAGATCCAAAGTTCTGCTCAGATCTTCAAAGTATTCTTTGGGGTTTTGAAGAACTTCAATCCAAGTTTTAGTTTGATCCATTTTTTGAAATGAAAAGTTTTTAGCTTCCCCCTTTGAGTGCTTTTGGTTTTTTGCCAAAAAATGAAATTTTTAAGCCGAAGCCCTGTTCAAGTGCCACCTCAACCTAGCCTTCCATAATCCATCCCCAGCGGAAGCTCTGCCTGAGTGGCTCTGGAATCTTTTCCAAAAGTAGCTGATCCCAGTGGAACCTCTGCTCAAGTGCCCCTAGAATCTTTTCTAAAGGTAGCCAGTCCCAGCGGAAGCTCTGCGCGATTGCCCTTGGAATCTTTTTCAAAAATAGCCAGCCCTAGTGGAAGCTCTACCCGAGTGCCCCTAGAATCTTTCCAAAAGTAGCTCATCCCTAGCAGAAGCTCTCCCGGAATCAACAGTCAACAAAGAAGCCAATCCTAAGTCGGACCTCTGTCCGCAGATAACCACAGTCAACATCTTCTGAAACTGGAAGTTGGAGTTCAAGACTATCTTCCCCTAAGTCAGGAGAATCTACGAGAAAAGTTTGCATCAACTGGGGGCCCACTCCTCTTGGACCCAAAACAGTGGTCAAATTCAAGTATAATCTCTCTCGTCATTTAAGCATAATGTAGATATCTAATTAACCTTGCTTTAGTGTACATAAATAGTTATTTTTATTTAATGTACATATGTTTGATAATATAGCCATATATGCGGAATAGGAATAAATTATGGAAAATGATCATTCTTAAACATTTAGTAGGAAGACCGGTTGAACAGGGTAAAGTGGGTTCCTAACACCTTCCCAATTCTATTACCTGACTCTTACCCTAAATCTCTAGACCAGACCAATTTTTGGGCTCTTTTCTTAGGAATCGGGCCGACCCCCAGGTCCTTGGCCCATAACCCTAGGTGGCGACTCCATACCCTTTCTATATGATCCCAATCCCCCGTATTGGACCATCATCAAACCCTATCTTTATGACGAACCTAGTACACCTGTGAAATAGGCCTCCACATATTTTTGAGCGATGATATAGTGGTGCGGGGCCCGCAGAAACACACATGAAAGCACTCCCCACCTTATCCACCAAAGAAAATCTAAAGAGAGGAGAGAAGGCCTGAATCTCGGAGACCATTCCCCTGACGGGGATATCTCTGATTCGACCCCCGCTACTCTCACAATGGTGACTCTGCTGGGGAAATGTCAAGCTTCTAATACTAGATGCTACCTTTAAATGCAAGAACATTTTCCACCACATCTATTTGAAAACATGTTTGGCAAACCCCATGTTTGTAAATTGTATCACTAACTTTATGATGCATCGTGGTCAAAGTGAAATCATTTGGCAAGGGTACTCCTATCATGCCCGCACCCTCGAGGAGGTCATTGTATGACATACTAAGTACTCTGAGAGCAAATGATAGCCGTTTCCTATACAAGAGTGGAAGGTATTGTTAAACGCCGAGGATGTTATAATTGTGCCAGCACCCTCGAGGAGTTCTGTGCATTTTATGGCATTCTAAGATCGAATGATGGGTACCCTACACTATACTTCACACACGTTCACTCATGCTTCCACCAACCCCGTAGTGGTCCTTACCATCCCCTCGTGTGAAGTCACATAGAATGGGGTAGGGAGCTACACCCTTGGCCAAGTACCTATGAGGTACGTTAAAGGATTAGTACCTAGCGTATATCGATCTTGTCAAGGTAGCCTTATCGGTCCTATTGCATCCACTGCATACTCAGTATCATGTAGAAAAATAGATGGAGAAGCTAAGGAGCACCACAAGCTAACTGTAGAACTTGTTTGCGGTCTTGGAAAGGAATTTTCATACATTATATTCCCGTCATAAAGAATTACTTTCCTAAGTGGATTTCGGATAAAAGGTGTCCCTCCTCCTTGGGAAAAATGTCCAGATAAGTGACTTAGGGGCAATCCCATCAAAGTCACGTAAAGTCCCAAGAAGTCCTAAGGAAATCGGGAGGAAGGACACCTAAGTGGGAAAAAGAGCAAGGAAAGCATGACTTTATTACATGGAATGTTTTATAGGAATGTTCTCAACAAGCCATTTGTTTGAAATTCTCACCAAAGATATCAAGTGGACTAGGGGCACATTCCCTATCCACTTTCTATCTTATAGTGAACTGACTCTAGATGAATTATTGATTGATCAAAATGGATGAATGATTGAACATGAGATGGGGTATCAGAGATCTAAAATAAACCACCTTTTAATTCAGGCATAACTCCACATCTCAAGTACTCACTGCAGTTATTTGGACACTCCAGGGCAGTCGAATGATTCGTTCAAGTCTATGTCACCTACGTTGTCTCTTCGAGACTGCTTACCACCAAGTGAGTGCACCTTGGAAGATATGGATCCAGCAGAAGGTGAAACTCCAGTTCAGGCATGGGCACGTCCCATTGAGGCATTGCAAGATAAAATGAAAGAAGTAAGGACTAGGTTAGCATAAGTGATCCACATACTTCAGAACTCTCCCAGAGTTGATCCCACTCCAACTATAGGAGAGCAAGAGCATAATGGACCTATAGGACATCAGGGAGCTTCCCCCACTCATCAGAATGATCAGAGAGGAGTCTACTCTCGAGTCCCCCCTCCAAGGGTGGTGATCAAGGATGAAGAAGAAGAATTTGTAACACATAACAAAATAAAACCTCCAGAGGTGGAGAGAGAAAGAAAGCTCCGAGAACAACTGAAGAAATTGGAAGATTTGATTCGAGTTGGGAAGAGCCAAGAGAGTCAGATGGCAGATTCTAATGATATGAAATTCTTCTCTAGAGCAAGAATCCCTGAAAAGTTCAAGTCGTAAACAGACAGATTTGATGGATTAGGGGATCCTAAACACATTTGAAAGTCTTCCCAAGCATTGACAAGTCATGGCAACTAGCAGACAATTAGATGGGTCAATCATTTATGTTGACATTGTCAGGAATAGCTTTGAGATGGCTCACACAGTTGGGCCCAGTTCTGACATAGAATTGGGCAACATTGGTAAAAGCATTCACCAAACAGTATTCACGTAACAGTGGGGTAGATGTGAAGCGTCGAGAGCTAGAAACCTTAAGGCAATGACCTAGGGAAGGGTTCACCACCTTCTTAATGAGGTTTAGAGATAAGGCAACCAAGATGGCAAAGCTGCCTTCTAAAACAAAACAAGTAGAAATGTCGATCGAGAGTATGTCTAAGCCCTATTATGATGTTCTCTACTACCAACACTTGCAAACATTTAAAGCGTTGATAGCTATGGGGATACGCATTGAGAATCAGATTCTAAGGGAAGCACAGTACCTAGGACCGTCTCAAGATGCCATGAAGAGCTCTAAGGTTCGACCAGGAAAGGGTCCTGAAACCAATGTTGTTAGTTCAACCCAACAGTCATTGGCAGCCATATCTCCATCACAACCCTTTGTGATACAAGTGGATGCTCCAGTTTAGAGGCACCCTCATCAAAGAAGGCAATTTTTAGACTTGGGGATGCCAATCATAGCAGTATATGAGAAACTGAAGAAGCAAGGGCTATTGGGAACAGTGGCTCCAAGAGTGATGTCCAATCCTCTCCCAAACTGGTATTGGGACCATGAGTATTGTGCTTACCATACCCAAAAGGGGCACTCCACTGAAAAATGTCTAGGGTTGTAGCATGCAGTTCAAAATCTGGTGGATAATGGGATGGTTGAATTCAAAGTCAAGCAATCTCCTAATATTACTACCAACCCACTTCCAGATCATGGTACAGTCGGTAATTTGGATGATGATGAGTCAGAAGAAAGTGACCCCACTCAGTTCATTCAGCCTAAGAAGCAAAAGGGTCATCTGATCACCCATGACTATCAGAAGATCTTGGCACAAAGAACAAAGGCCATGAAACTTTCCTATGTATAAGAATCACCAGAGTCATCAGATTAAGCAAAAGGGTAGATGTCCACCTTCCCTCCTTCATCCAACCAACCATTTCCTCCCTATTGTTCGGGATCAAACCTTCCATCTTCATCTAATCAACCTTTACCTCCATCCAACTACCCCCAATATCCACTATACAATTCTCTACCTCTACAATATTATCACCCTCTACATCACAACAACCTTTACCTTATCCTCAAAGAGAGGAAACCCCATCTCCCTCTCAGCATACACCCACTCCATTTTACCATTCACCATCTCCATCAAGATACCCTACTTCTAACATTACATCCCCATCATAACTCCCCGCTTTATATGCCTCATCAACTTCCTATGAATCACATTCCCAAGGTTTAGTTCATAACCCAAAGGAAGGATGGTTTGGTGGGTACGATTGGAGGAACATGCAAGAATTTCCTAATTCTCTGAAAATGACTTCATCATCAGGTTCGGTGAACGCTCTTGAGGAAGACCAAGAGGTATATCCCACACGTCTGATTCAGCCAATGGCCTCACTAAAGTATAAGTCAGAAACAATTGAGGAAATTTTAAATGATCTCCTGAGCACAGTGATAGCGCTATCAGTGGGGGACTAGATTAAAAAAGATGCCTCCCTAATCCACATAGGGAGTGACACCGAAGAAGATAAATCAAATGAAGAACCCTGTGAGGAGGAAGTCACTACGGAAGAAGACACTGACAATGATGACAATGATGATGACAGTGATAATGCTCATCTGGACTGGGATGATTACCTTGGGCCATGGGAGTAGATGTAGATGATGAATCTGTGTACTATTCTCCCAGGGGTCCAGGAAGTTACTCAGTGTTTGCTATCGGTAGCAATGACCTGGTACCAAATCCAATAGGTAGTATTCAACCTTCTCTTTGCATAGGAGAAGGTGATTCCATGTCATATTCAAATGACGATGGGCCTGAAGACGAAGGAAGGGCAATAGAGGTTTATATGGAAGAATAGACCTCTCTATTTGAGATGGAAGAAAAGATGTCTGAGATTTATTCAAACACACTATAAATGCAAATAAGGGTGGATGAAATTAGCCAAATGCTAGACGAAGTGACTATCAGTGAACAGTACTACAAGGAGCAGCTAAATGACCTAGAAGAAATTGGGCCACAGGATACATTTGTAGAGGCGGTGGATGCTGCATTCCAAATGTTGTCCAATGCGGTTAAGAAGATGAGAGCTAGGGCTCTCGATATATGTGGAGGACCCCAACTCCCTACCCCAAGCTAATGAAGATGATTCGATGGTAGGGATAATTACCATTACAGATAGTGATGATGAAGATCAGTATCCCATTGAGATCAATATAAAGAAGCCCATCACAGTGACGGAAACCAGAAGTGGTAAAGACTATAAAGGTAAGGCTCTAGGAGTAGAGTAGCCCAAGAATTATGAGGCAAGTTCTAGCAACTTGAAAAAGGAACCAAAAAGTCTAGTGTTAGCTTAATTGAAGAAGGCTCAAGCCAACATTTCCATCTGGAGATTGTCGATGGCTTCTCCCTCTCATCGTGAGGCAGTATTGAAATCCCTCACTAATGTACAAGTACCGATCGAGATTGACCCAGTGCAGCTTTCCCACATAGTAAGGCAACATACATAGTACAATCTCTAGTATTCTCAGCCGCTGACATTCCCAAAGGGGGGCCGTACAGTAAGGCATTGTATATCATAGTGGATTGCCTTGACAAAACTGTTCCTCAAGTCCTCATTGACAACAGGCCGGCCTTGAACATCTTGCCTTTAAGATCAGCCAATAGCATTGGCATCAATATGAGTGAAATGAAAGCAACAGGCCAAACCATAAGGGCCTATGATAATACTAAGAGGGAAATTCTAGGAATACTCACCTTGGCTATGATGATTGGCCCGGTGAAATTTAACGTCAACTTCTATGTCATTGTTATACCAGCTTCCTTCAACATGCTATTAAGGAGGCCGTGGTTACATCATGCTAAGGCTATGTCATTTAGCCTCCACCAGAAAGTCAAGTTTATACATGAAGGAAAAGTGATTGTCATCTCAGAGGACCCGAAAGTAGTTAATACTATGGCCAGTATAGAGAAAGGGGAAGAGAAGACAGAAGGGGTCGCCCTTGGTGGATTTGAGATAAAAGGCACTTGTGTCGTGATTGCAAAAGGAGCGATCAAAGCAAACACCCCGATTGACTATGTGGCAACATTGAGACCTCATGTGGGCCAAATGATGAAGAACATGAAGTACTTCCCTAGTATGGGATTGGGAAAGTACGCACAAGGTGTATCCAAGTTACCAATCCCGGTTGTCAACAAGGGCAAGAATGGATTGGGGTATGTTCCTCCAAGTATGGACAAGGCCAAGATATTGAAGATGACTAGAAAAATATCCACCATTTACTACCCCACTCTCAATAGATACTTTGTAAGAGAAGGAGAAGATTTCCAATTCTGTGGAAATGTCGAGCCATGGTTTGATCAGACGGCCGCTAAAATGCAACTAGGATTCAAAGTGTTCTTCCAGGACGAGTTCGACTGGGTGGCATATAAAGTATAATAGTTGCAAGTTCAGAAGAGTGATCAGGAGAGTTGTATTACTAGAATAATTGAAGTTGCCTGCATTGAGAGTGGGTCTTCCAGTAGCAATCCCGCAACTTTGATCTGGTCAAAAGAGCCACTAAGCCCTAGGATTCTTCTAGAATGGGAATGGGAAGAGAAGATAAAGCACACCTAGAGTCTACCTTTTCCCAATGATTTGAAGATCCACATCTGCACTCTTCTACAAGAGCCTCAAGCACAAGAACTTCATGACCTCAAACCAAGGCCGTTCAAGGGAAGAAGTGTTTTTTCCAAGCGGAGAAGAGCTCAAAGGATGATGATTTGCATGTGCTATGATAGAACCAACTATAATGGGAGATCCCGTGAAGGTAGACAAAGATGTGATCAGGGAGTAGGGATCGCTTCACTTAATAGGATGATGAAGTTGGACTACATAGAAGAGGGCTTGAGCAGCCTCAATCGTCACTCTTCCCTCAACAAGTTTGGTTTCAGAGACTATGAAATCAGGAAAATGAAGTATGGCCCAAGGGATAAGCTAGACAAGTACACCACTGCCGTCAAAGAGGTAGCAGTAATCAGCTTGGAAGGAGGAGAAGAGGGCCCTTTGCCTCACTTACTCATCCACCAATCTGCTAAACCACACTTGAACTGGATGAGCATTGGGGAGGACTTCAAGTACACTCATGCCATTGAGTCAACCAACCAAATTACCACTAGCATCAAGTCGGTCGTCAAGTTGTCAATGAACCTTATGTTTACAATTGTGTCTTCGAGTCTTTTATTTATGAGTCTGTTGTTCCCATAGAGGAAAGTTAAGAGTCCATGTATTTTGGGTCTGCCACTCCTTCATTCATGAATGAAATTTCCTATTCCGAGTATGACTTGCCACCTTTTTCTGATGATAATCTAAATGAATTTCAAAACTTAATAAAACAAGGCAAACCAAAGAAAGCCCAACCCATCCATGAGGATACCCGGGTTATTAATTTGGGAACCACCAATGCCCTGGAGAGGTAAAAATTGGTATCACCCTAGAAGATGAAGAAGCAGAACAGATGATCAACTTACTAAAGGAATTTGTAAAAATCTTTACCTGGTCATATGAAGATATGCCTGGAATTGACCGCAACATTGTATAGCATCATTTGCCGACTTACCCTGGGGAAAAGCCCATCAAGTAGAAGCTCAGAAGGATGCATCATGAATGGAGTGAGAAGATTAGAGAAGAAGTCATGAAGCAATGGAATACAAATTTCTTACAAGTGGTAGAGTACCCCCGACAGTTGGCCAACATTGTACTAGTTCTAAAGAAAGATGGAAGAGTACGTATGTGTGTGGATTTTTGAGATCTCAACAAAGTGAACCCGAAAGATGATGTATTGGTTGACAGCACCATAGGGCATGCCTTGCTATCATTTATCGATGGATTCTTAGGATATAATCAAGTGAGTATGCACCTAGAGGATCGTGAGAAGACAACCTTCACCACTCCATAGGGTACTTATTGCTACAAGGTCATGCTTTTCGGATTGAAGAATGCCAGGGAAACTTATCAGAGAGTAGCTACAGCCATCCTACATGACAGTATACAAGGAGGTGGAGGTCCATGTGGATGATATGATTATGAAGTCAAGAGATCGACCAGGGCACATTCTAGCATTGAGACGTTTCTTCAAAAGGATCAAGAAGTACCAGCTAAGGTTGAACCCCCAAAAGTGTGTGTCCGGGGCAACGGCAGGGAAGTTGTTGGGTTTCTTGGTGAGTGAAAGAGGCATCAAAGTTGACCTCATCAAGATCAAGGCAATTCAAGAAATGCTCATACCTTGCACAGAGGAGCAAATCCGAGGGTTCTTCGGTCACATCCAGTACATCAGCAGGTTCATAGCCCAGCTGACTAAGACCTGTGAACCAATTTTGAAGTTACTGAAGAAGGATCAACCCATGAAATGGAAAAATCAATGTCAACAGGCTTTTGACAAGATAAAAGAATATCTTATGAATATCTTATGAACCCGCCAGTGTTGACACCACTAGTGGAAGGAGAACCACTCTTGTTGTATTTTTCAGTTGGAGAAAATTCCATGGGCTCGTTGCTAGCTCAGAAAGAAATAGATAAGGGGGCAGAGCACGCCATATGTTACCTCAGCAAGAAGTTTGTGGAGTATGAAACATGGTACACATCTCTGGAGAGAACCTGTGCTGCATTGATTTGGTCCACCAAAAGACTGCAACATTATATGATAGCACATCTAGTACGATTGATCTCAAGGATGGATCTAATCAAGTATCTCTTTGAGAAACCAGCTCTCACAGGAAGAATGGATCATTGGCTGCTATTGTATCAGAATTTAACATCACTTATGTTGCTTAGAAAGTTATCAAGGGGCAGGCTATTGCCGATCATTTGGCTACCTATCAAACAAAAGATGGAAGAGCTCTAGATGATGCTTTTCCAGATGAGGAGATTTCAACAATTGATGGAGAAGACGCTTCCAACGAATGGCGGTTATTCTTTGATGGAGCAGCCAACCAAAAGGGGTGTGGTGTAGGGATTTTGCTTGTCACTCGAGACGGCCTTTATCTACCCTCGTCATTCTGCCTTGATTTTCCATATACCAATAACATTACTAAGTATGAAGCATGTGTCTTGGGACTTGAGATAGCCCTAGCCATTGGAGTTAAAAGAATCAAGGCATATGGGGATTCGGCCATTGTCATATGTCAGACACAAGGAAAGTAGAAGACTAGAGATGAAAAGCTGAAGCCGTACCAAGAACATTTGGAAGAGGTGATCGGACATGAGAAGATCTCATTTAAATACTTCCAAAGAGATAATAATTAGTTTGTTGACGCCCTGGCAACCTTGGCATGATGGTAGAATGCAATCCGATGGCCAAGATTCGACCATTCTTAGTGGAGAAAAGAAGCAAACCCATCTACCAGAATATGGTGAATTCTCTCACCATAGATGGCCGATCTTGGTTCACTCACATTGTGGACTTCATTAGGAAAAGGAAGTATCCAGTTGAAGCTATCGATAGGGAAAAGAAGTTCCAAGGAGACATGCTACCCATTTCATCCTCCAAGGAGATTTGTTATACAAAAGATCCTATGATGGGATACAGTTGTTGTGTGTAGATGAAGAGCAAGCTCAGACAATCATGGAAGAAATTCATTAAGGCCTTTGCGGACCCCATATGAATGCCAAAATGTTAGCCAAGAAGATCCTCAGATTGGGATATTATTGGAATATAATGGAAGCAAATTGTGTCAGCTATATCAAGAAATCCCACAAGTACCTGTAGACAACCAATTTTGTCACCCTCATTTAGCTATAATGAAATATGGATCTTGGGCACGACTTTTGGCTTCTAACCAACAGAGATGCTAATGGAAACATTCCCTATCTGAAACTCTAGAGTCCCCACGTGGGAGAGACGAAGGTCTAATTTTGACTTTTCATTTATGAAACAATCTGGTCAAGATGACCATGCAAATAAATAGTGCTCGAAAACATGATTTTGACGACATATGATACGTCAAAATTGGGCCGACGGATCTCAGGCAATCATCCCAGAAAAATCATGCCTTCCCACACATTTGCCACGCACATGGATAGTCCCACTAGAAAAATCCCTCACCTAATCCAAACACCCTAAAATTCATCTCCTAACTTCCCAGATAACCCCGAAACACTCCTGGGTTTGAAACCCTAGAAATACCTGCACGGGAGGGAAGGGGTCCAATTTTAGTTTTTTATATACGAAGGAATTTGGTCAAGATGACCATATAGATGAATAGTACTCATATATACAATTCCAATGATATATGATACGCCAAAATCTGACCAATGGATCTCCCGTACTCATCATAGAAAAAACCTATATTCGCATGCGCTCTACACGCTCTAGCCAACAGGCTAGCCCACGTGCATCCTCGCTACCCACCGGCCATAACATATGCTTGCAGCCATGCCTGCACACCCCTACACACCCTTGCAGCATGCTACGTGCCCCCGCCACACAGCATGCGCGCCCCCACTGCATGAATGTGCGCCCCCACCGCACAATGTGCGCACCCCCACTGCATACATGCGTGCCCGCCGCACAGTGTACATAGCCCCACTACACACGTGTGCACCACCGTCGCATGTTGTGCATACCCCTACTGCATGCCATGCACACCTTGCTTGCATGGCCATGGATACTGTGCCTGCACCATGCGCAGGTGGCTAACACACCGTGCACATTGCCCGCACACCCACGTGTTTACGCACCTCCCTCTATGCACATTACCTGTAGACCCATGTATTTGCTCACCTGTGACATCATCCACACTAGTTGTCTAAACTTTCTCTCTCCTCTCATTTTTTTGAAAACTGCCTTTTTTAGCTAAAACTTCTCTCTCCTCTAGCTTTTTCGAAAATCACCTTTTTTTGGCTAAAATTTCTTTCCTCCTGCTTTTCCAAACATCACTTTTTTTGACTAAATTTTCTCTCTCCGCCATTTTTTCAAGAATTACCTTTTTCCAGCTAAAATTTCTCTCTCCTCCCATTTTTTCCAAAAACTCCCTTTTACCCATTAGACAAAAACCCCCTCATCCATTTTGCCTTTAAAACCCCCCTTTACCCATTGGACAAAAATCTTATCTCCTCACTTTAGGCAAGAGCCCCCCTTTCGGCCACTAGATAAAGGGATTCTCCCTCTCCTATTTGGCCCAAAAAAACTATATATACCCCCCACCCTTAGAAAAAAACATACCAACACACCAGAATCCCCCTCCTCTTTCAAAGTGAAATTTTCCTCCCCTCCCCCTCTTGATTTTCTTCTGATCTTTAGAGCAATCATCGTCAAGATCCGAAAACTCATTCGAATCTTCGAAGTGTTCTTCGTGATCTTGAAGATCTTCAATCCAAATTCTTAGTTAGATCCAGTTTTTAGCCAAAAATAGTATGTTCTTGAGCCACTTCCCTTGAGTGTTATTGAGTGTTCTTGAGTGTTCTTGAGCTTTCATGAGCATTCTTGAGATAGAAACCCCCTTTTGAGGTTCTTCGGGTCTACGAAGAGATCTTTGTTAAGATTTGAAACTCTTTCGGATCTTTAAAGTGTTCTTTGGGACTTTGGATTTCTTCAATCCATTTTTAGGCTAGCCCATTTCTTTTCAGAAATAGCTATTCCCAGTGGAAGCTCTACCAAAGTGCCACCTCAGCCTAGCCCTCCCTTAGCCTATCCCCAATGGAAGCTCTGTCAGAGTGCCACCTCATCCCAGGCTCAGAAACAGCCTTCCATAGCCAAAGCTCTATCTGAATCCAAATCCAGAAACAGCCTTCCCTAGCCAAAGCTCTGTCCGAATCCAAATCCGAAAGCCATTGTTCCTAAGTGAAACTCTGTCCGAATACTATCACAATCAGCATCTCTCAAGAAAGGAAGTTGGAGGTCAAGACCATCATCCCCTGATCCAGGAGAATCCAAAAAATAGTCTGCGACGATACTAATCAGGGGCCCACCCCTCTTAACCTGAAACAGGGGTTAAATTTAGGTATAATTTCTCAACCAACTTGTCATAATGTAGACTTTAAATAGACCTTGTCTTAGTGTATATAGTAGATTGAATTCAATTAATGAATATACGTGTGATAACTTTTCTATACATGTGGAATAGTAATAATTATGGAAAATTTTCGTTCTCAAGCATCTAACAAGAAGATCGATTGAAATGGGTAGATTGGGTGCTTAACACCTTCCCAACTCTGTACCCTGACACTTACCCCAAATCTCTGGACTAGACCAAATTTTGGTCCCTTTTCTCAGGGATCCGGCCCACCAGTGGGTCCTAGGCCCATAACCCTAGGTTGTGACTCCAAACCCCATTTGCATATCCTGATCCCCGAATTGGACCATCATCAAAACCTCCTGTCTCAAATGATGAATTTTACATTCTTGCAAAATAGGCCTCCACGTATCTCCAAGCGGTGATATAGTGCTGCGAGGCCCACAAGCGAAGCACACATAACTCGAACTCATCCCCCTCACATGAAGGTGAAAAGAGAGAGAGGAGAGAGGACGGAGATGCATAGTCTAGCCCATCTCCAGTCGCTACCCCCACAGTGGCGACTCCACTAGGGATAAATGTCAAGGTTCCAATACTAGATGCTACCTTTAAATGTAAGAACATTTTCCATCACATTTGTTTGAAAACATGTTTGGCTAACCGCATGATTGTAATTGTATTTTCTAACCGCATCATGCATCGTGCTCGAAGTGAAATCATTTAGCGAGGGACTCCCTGTCATGCCCACACCCTCGAGGAGGTCAGCATATGTCATGGAGAGTACTCTGAGAGCAAATGATACCCACTTCTTGTACAAGAGTGGAACGTAACATCAAACGGCGAGGATGTTGTATTTGTTCCAGCACCCTCGGGGAGGTCCATGCACTTTATACCATTCTGAGATCGAATCTATCATCAATGGCGAGGATGTTCGTATTTCTGCCAGCACCCTCAGGGAGGTCCGACCACTTTAGGGCATTCTAAGATCGAATGATGGTTACCCTACATTACACTTTTACACACAATCACTCACATTTCCACCACCCCTTGGTCAATTGCTTAACCTCGTGTGTAGTCACAAGTAATGGGCAAGGAAGTCACCCCCTTGATCTCGTACCTACGGGTATATCAAAAGGATCACATAGCATCCACCGCATGCTCGCATCATGTAGAAAATAGATGAAGAAGCTAGGAGTGCCACAAGCTAATTGTAGAACTTGTTTGCGGTCTTGAAAAGGAATGTTCCTACACTATATTCCCGTCATAAATAATTGCATTCCTAAAGTGGGTTTCAGATAAAAGGTGTCCCTCCTCCTTAATTAAGAAAAAAGTCCAGATACGAGACTCAAGGGCAATCCTACCAAAGTCATGTCAAGTCCCAAGAAGTCCTGAGAAAATCAGGAGGAAGGACACCTAGTGGGAAAAGAGCAAGGAAAGCATGACTTTATTACATGTAATGTCTTATAGGAATATTCTCAATAAGCCATTTGTCTGAAGTTTTCACTTATGGCATTAGGTGGACCAAGGGCATTAAACCCTATCCACCCCTACCATTTAGCGGACTGACCTTGGATGAATGAAAGTTTATTAATTTAGCGAATTTATGAACAAGGGGTTGGGAATTCAAGAATCCTAAAATAAACCACTTTTGGTTCAGGTACAATTCCACATCTCAAGTATTTACCGCGGTCCCTTTGGACGCGTCAGCATAATTGGTTGACTCACCTCCAGAATCACCTCTGTCATCTCTTTGAGATTGTCTACTATCAGGTGATTACAACCTAGTAAGTATGGATCCACCCAACTTGGAAACACCCGAACAGGCCTGGGTCCATCCCGTGGAGACCTTGCAGACAGAAATGGCTGAAGTCAAAAGAGGGATAGCTCAGATACTGCATACACTTTAGAACCTTCCTAGAGCTGATCCCAAAAATGAGCCAGCACTAACAACAGGATGTAGACCAGAATGGAGCTACAAGTCATCTTGGGAATTCTTGCTGACCTAACTCAGGAGAACCAGAGCATGTCCAGCCAACCAGTCAGAGAGGATCTTCATCTACCCGTCCTAATGGTCAATGAGGGGCCAATTCCAAGGTCCCTCCTCCTAAGGTAGTGATCGAAGATGAAGAAAAGGAATTTATAGCACACGTTCGCTTTGAGCCACTGGAGACGGAGAAATAAATGAAGCTCAGAGAGCAGTTAGAGAATTTGGAGAACACGATTCAAGTAGGAAAAGGCTCAGAAGGCCAAGCAGTGGATTCTGAGGAAATGAGTTTCTTCTCTAGAGTAAGAATTCAAGAAAATTCAAGTGGCAAACCGATAGATTTGATGGATTAGGAGACCGTAAGGCTCATCTCAAGGTCTTCCTCAGCATCGCCAAGTCATGGCAACTTGTAGATAACCAGATGTGGCGAACGTCATGTTAACCCTATAGGGACCAGCACTGAGGTGGCTCACACAGTTGGAGTCATCACAAACTCAGAATTTGGCGATGGTGGTGAAGGCATGCACAAAATAATACTCCTACAATACTAAGGTGTATGTGAAAGGTCAGGAGCTTGAGACGTTGAGCCAGCAGCCTAAAGAAGGATTCACCGCTTTCTTGATGAGATTTAGAAATAAGGCCACCAAGATGGCAGATAGGCCTTCAGAAGCAAAGCAGGTAGAGATGTTAATAGAGAACTTGTCAAATCCCTATTATGATGTTCTTTACTATCAGCAATTGCAAACTTTTGATGCATTGATAGCCATCGGCATACGGGTGGAGAATAGAATTCTGAGAGAGGCCCAGTATCAAGGATCCTCCCAAGATGTAAGCAAGAACCTGAGTTGGACGGGGAAATGGCTCGAAAACTATTATGGTGAGTGCAGTTAGCAGTCAATCTCACCAGCCACCTCTTCACAACCCTTTATAATACAAGCAGGTGCACCCACCTAAAAGGCTCCTCGCCCAAGAAGGTAGTTTTCTGATCTGGGAATGCCCGTAATAGCCGCATATGAGAAGTCAAAGAAGCAAGGATTGCTAGGGATAGTGGCACCAAGAGTGATCAGCAACCCTCCTCCAGCTTTGTATATGGATCATGATTATTGTTCCTAACACACTTAGAAGGGGCACAATACTGAAAGATGTTTGGGTTTATAGCATGCAATTCAGGACTTGGTAGATAATGGAACCATTGAGATCAAGATCAAGAAGCCTCCCAATGTCAATACCAACCCACTCCCTGATTATGTAAACAATCTGGATGAAGAAACTACAGAGAGCGACCCCACTCAACTCATTGTACCTAGAGCTTGGAAGAATCATATGAATGCTAGCGCTTATAGGAAAATCATGAGTCAAAGGGCTGGAGTCATGAGAATCCTTAGAAGAAGAGAATCATCAAAGGAAGAGTTAGAAGATTGGGTGCCCCCTATCCATCCCTCCTCATCGAAAGAATCCACTGCACTGCATTACCAGCCTCTGCCACATTATCAGCCTATGCCATATTATCAGCCCCCGCCATATCATCAACCTCCGTCATATCATCAACCTTTCCCCCACCATCAAAGTGGAGGAACCTCTTCATCCTATCACCCCCAATCTTCATACCCTATCTCTCACATTACATCATCTTTATACCATCCCACTTTATATCCCTCATCAGCCTCATACCAATCCCATTCTCAAGGTTCAGTGTATAACCCAAAAGAAGGATGGAAGGATGGGTATGATTGGAAGGATATCCTTGCACTACCAAATTCCCCAAAGATGACTTCATTAATAGGGTTAGTAAATGCATTAGGGGAAGTCCAGGAGAGTGATCCCACTTCTCTAATTCAGCCTAGTGTAACCTCAGAAGACAATCCAGAGGTAATTGAAGAAATTACAACTGACCTTCTCAGAGCAGTAACCACATTGGCTATAGGGGAGCAGATCAAGGAATACACTTCCTTAATCCACATAGGAAGTGACACTGAGGATGATGAGTCAAGACTAGTCCAACTTTGATCTAGTAATAATAGGACCAACCCTATGGAGATCTACCAATCCGTACGCTCTAAATACTACGAGCGTTTGGATGCTAGAGAATTTGATCGTCCTGAGGAATCTGAGGAAGAATCAAGTGGGAGTGAAATCAGCAAAGAAGAGGATGATGTTGATGATAATGAGGATGAAAATGAATATGAGAAGGATGGAGATGACTCTGAGGATGATGGGCATCCACGCTCGGATGACTACTAAGGGCCTTGGTACAATAATTATGATGATGAGTCAGAATATTACTCATTAGAACATTCGACATGTTTCTCAGTCTACGCCATTGGCAATGATGACCTAATAGCAGATCCAAAAGGTGGCATTTACCCTTCCCTATGTATGGAGGGATATGATTCTACATCCGATTTAGAAAATGAGGGGGAATCTAGAGAGCCGACGCAAGTTTATATGGATGAATAGTACTCCACATTTGAGTTGGAAGAAAAACTGTGTGAAGTGTATTCTAACACATTGAGAATCCAAGAAAGGGTAGAAGATATTGACAAAATGTTAGAGGAAGTAACCATCAGTAATCTTTACTATCGGGAGCAATTGGATGATTTGGAGGAAATAGGACCAGATGACACAATTGCAGAGGCGGTAGATACTGCATTCCAATAGCTTTCCAATGCAGTCAAGAAGCTATGAGCAAGGCGGTGGATATTTGTGGAGGTCCTCAACTTTCCACCCCAAGCAGGGAAGGTGAATCAGAAGAAGATGATTCTATGGTGGGGATAATCACCCTAACCAACAGTGATGATGAAGATAGTTATCCCACTGAGATTATTATGAAAAAACCAATCAACGTGATGGAAACTAGAAGTAGGAAAGACTATAAGGGCAAGGCTCTAGCAGTAGAGCAGCCAAGGGCTAATGAAGCCAGAACTAGTAGCATAAAGAAAGAGCCAGAGAACCCAGTCTTGGCTTAACTCAAGAAGTCCTAGGCAAACATCTCCATTTGGGGGTTGTTGATGGTGTCCCCTGTGCACCGTGAAGCAATCTTAAGGTCTCTCACTAATGTGCACGTGCCAATTGAGATAAATTTGACGCACCTTACATATATAGTAGGAGCAACATATGCGGTGCAGTCCATAATGTTCTCAGATTCTGAGCTTTCTAAGGAAACCCAACATAATCAGGCTCTCCACATTATAGTTGAATGCCTTGACAAAGTAGTTCCCCAGGTTCTTGTTGACAGCGGGTCCACTTTGAATGTGCTGCCATTGAGATTAGCAAAGAGTATCAATGTCAACTTAGAAGAAATGAGGCCAACCACCCAAACCACAAGGGCATACGATAATACCAAGAGGAAGATCCTTGGTATCATTACCCTTGCTATAAAGATTGGCCCGGTGAAGTTTGATGTTGATTTCCAAGTCATTGGTATACCGATAGCTTTTAACATGTTCTTGGGAAGGCCTTGGTTGCATCCTGCGAAGGCAGTGTCCTATAGTCTCCATCAAAAAATGAAGCTCATTCATCAGGGGAAGGTGGTCTTAGTGGTCGGAGATCCTGAAGTGGTTAACACTCTGGCCAACATTGAAAATGGGGAAGAACAAGACCAGGAGGTGCAACTGAGTGATTTTGAAATAGACACTACTTGCACAGCCATTCCCAAAGAAGCTCTAAAGGAGAAAATCCCAGCTAACTATGAAGCCATCTGGAGTCTGCCAGTGAATCAAATGATGAAGAACATGCAGTATTTTCTTGGCATTGGACTGGGGAAATATCACCAAGGAGTTCCAAAGTAGCCTAGTTTGACGGTGAACAAAGGAAAGAATGGTCTTGGATACACTCCTCCAACTGTCAAAGGGCAGAAAGTACTGAGGATGACTGGGAAGATCTCCGTCACTTACTACCCTACTCTTAATGGATACTTTGTGAAAGAAGGAGAGGATTTCCCATTTTATGGGAATGTAGAGCTGTGGTTTGATGAAATTGCCACCAAGATGCAACCAGGACTTGAAATTTTCTTCCAAGACGAGTTCGATTGGGTGATTCATGAAGTGGAACAACAGAAAATGCTAGTCAAAGAAGGTGACCAAGACAATTGCATCACTAGGATAGCAGAAATTGCACTGATTGAGACTGAGTCTTCCTCTGATGATCCTACAACATTGATCCAATCAAAGGAGGCACCTAGTCCTCGAGTTCTCATTAAGAGAGAATGGGAGAAGAAGATAAGGCTCACCTAGAGTCTACCATTTCCCATTGATTTGAAAGGTTTCATTTGCTCTCTCCTACAAAAGCCAAGAGCCATAGAGCTGCATGAGCTCAAGCCCCATCCTTTCAGAGGAAGAAGTGGGTATGCAAAATAGATAAGAGCACAGAGGATGATGGTTTTCTATGTACTATGCCTGAACCAATTGCAATGGGAAGGCTCATGAAGGTGGTCAAAGATGTGACCGAGGTACTGGGATGGTATCCCTCAACAGGCTTGAAAAGATAGACTTCATAGAAAAAGGACTGAGCAGTCTCCATCGATCTTCACCCCTCAGAAAGTTTGGCTTTTGAGAGCACGAGATTGATCAGCTGGTATTCATGAAGAACCGGGCACCTATCTAGAGGAACCATGATGCCAATAAAGAAATTACAGAAACTTTCTCAGTAGGCTAAGAAGGCCCTTTGCCACATCTCCTCATCTATCAAGCCACTGAACCACTTCTAAACTGGACAAGCATTGGGGAAAACTTCAAGTTTGCTCATGCTTTTGAGTCAACCAGCTTGATTTCCCCTGGCAAAAGCATCAAGCCAATTATCGAGTCTATAGTCGAATCTGTTGTTTATGATTTTGTGTCAATCTCCTCTTTTGAGAAGAGTCTAGAGACCTTGTATAAGGAGTCTGTTACTACTTCTTTTATGAATGAAATTTCTAATTTCAAGTATGACTTGCCTCCTTTTTCTGATGATGATCTTAATAAATATCAAGAATTAATAAAGCAATGAAAACCAAAGAAAGCCCAACCCATCCGTGAGGATAATCGGGTTATTAATCTAGGAACTGACCAATGCCTTTGAGAGGTAAAAATTGGCCCCACCCTTGATAACGAAGAAGCAGAACGGATGAGTAATCTTCTGAAGGAATTCACCGAGGCCTTTGAGGATATGCTTGGTATCGAACCTAACATTGTGCATCATCGATTGCTGACTTACCCTGGGGCAAAGCCGGTAAATTAGTAGCTCCAAAGATGCGGCCAGAATGGAGTGAGAAGATTAGAGAAGAAGTTGTGAGGCAATGGAATGTGGGTTTCTTACAAGTAGTGAAGTACCCCTATTGGTTGGCCAATATTGTACCAGTACCGAAGAAAGATGGAAAGGTACGAATGTACATAGACTACCAAGATCTTAACAAAGTAAGCCCTAAAGATGACTTCCCATTACCTCACATCGTTGTATTGGTTGATAATACAGCAGGGCATGCTTTATTATCAT
>NW_024868234.1:47510-47615 GCF_013358625.1 Macadamia integrifolia | reverse complement strand
CATTTGGCATATAAGGCCATTAGGTATCTGCCATTCACCTATGGTCTATCCATTTTTATCCAGGATTCTATCCCCTAAAAGAAAATCGCCACCCAGCACCAGTTT
>NW_024868234.1:0-47490 GCF_013358625.1 Macadamia integrifolia | reverse complement strand
TGGAGGAATCCATCAGCAGCTATCCTTGGATGCTTATTTACTTTGTATGATAGCTCATTATGTTCTTCGCACTCCCAGGCATGGTGCACCATCTGTTCTGATTGAGGTAGTAAAACAGTTGAAGAAGGGAGGTGACATTGTCCCTATGGTCCTTATAGAAATGTTCAAGGGATTTGATGACATGAGCTATGGCCATAAATTCAGACTAGATCATTATCAGGGAAGTCCTGCTATTTTTCAGATTTGGCTCCTCAAGAAACTGAGGGGAAGCCCACTCAGAGTTTTATCTTACCGGGATAATAGAGAAGTTCTTGCATTCAACCCTATCACCGATTGGGAAAAGTACCTACAGGAAAGGACTATGCAGGATATCGCATGGAGGTGCCTAGGGAAGCCACAAGAAGATTTTTTGATGAAGACCCCTAGCCACAACTATGTCAAATTGATGGGATTGACTCACACGTCCTTTTATTTGCCTATGTACATCAGCCGACAATACGGGCTCGAGGAGACGGACCAAGAAGAGTTAGTGAACTTTCACTCACCTCAAGAATTATCTCCCCACCTTGTTATTCACCTATCCTATCTGTGATAGGAAAGTGGTCCCCCTTTTCATGTAATTCGCTTGGTAATGGAATGAGGAAGTAGGTGGATTTTCGTGCTATCCCGATTATTCTAATTATGACTTGAGTTATGGAATTGATTGTGCCTAAGCATTACAAACAAACAAAAAGAAAAGGAAGAAAGATTTTCTTTGTGCCAAAAGTAGGTTTTCATAGAGATGCTAAAATAAACTAATGAACAAACAAGGGGAGGGAAAAAGAATAAAGAAAGAAAATATCCATGTGTTTGTGTTTGCAGGAAATACATGAACAAATCCCTATGGGTCAAAAGCCATCATCTGAACCGTACTTTGAACCATCCTTATAAAGCATCGGGGAGTCCACAGATGCTACTCTAACCTACTCCAGCCTCTGGGTTAGGTCCTCAATCATTGCACCCTGCTGGGCAATCTCCCAATCCGTGGTAACTATCACCTCGCACAGGCCATAGTGCATCCTCCTAATCTTAGCATAGACCTCTAGGGACACCTGAGAAAGAGCATATTATCCAAAGGAATTGAAGAGTTAATTGGAAAATGATTAGATACTCACATAATCATAAGGAATAGGCAGCCGTAGGAAAGTGTCTACATCTGTGTTCGGCTCTAGAAGATGAGGGAGACTGGGGTTGGCCGCGTTGGGATAGGTCCAGGTAGGGAAGCCACAAAAGGAGACGTTAGTAACTCTGAGAGACCCATCGACACTGGTAGAGGGCCTTGTTTGTGAAGGATCGGTAGCACTGGCATGCGATCGAACAGCCAAAGGATCTACACATCTCACTCTCCCCTAAAAGAACATCAGTCAAGACCAAAACAAGGAAAAATTTGCAAGAAAATACTCAAGAAAGGGAAACATACCATTGGACTATTGGGACTGAGAGGGGTGCACACTATCTCCTCCTCCAAGAAGGCTCCGTAGTCCCTATCCGGATCAAGAAAGGAGTCCTCCCATACTCCGTTAGCCAAGTACTTCATCTTGTCTATAGGGACAACTCTGGACAATGCATAGTGGGTGGAGGAAGACCGAGAGAAGGACGTGGATCGATGTCTGACCACTGGGGTACTACTCTCTCTCCTAAGTACTAGGCATGGCCCCACAGGCCCTGGAAAAGGACTCGGTTCTCAGACAATTGATGAACCCAGATGACTCTGTAGGATTCTAGAAACATAAGGTCATGGAATGGTCTCCAAGTAGCCTGTAAAACCAAGGAAGGTTAAGTACAGCATCAGGCGAATAGAATTTCAATATCAGACATGGCATACCTTAGTGTGATTGTTCAAAAGAGAATGAGCGG
Organism: Macadamia integrifolia; assembly: GCF_013358625.1. Classification (NCBI taxonomy): domain Eukaryota; kingdom Viridiplantae; phylum Streptophyta; class Magnoliopsida; order Proteales; family Proteaceae; genus Macadamia; species Macadamia integrifolia. The sequence continues at coordinate 45,594 of NW_024868234.1, read as the reverse complement.
TGGTCCCCAGAGGATGGTATCAAGCCCGGACCACCTGGTTATCTCCCCATTTTGTGGCCAGGGGGATGAAGAATGTCTCAAGATCCCTCATTTTAGGGGCTATGGTTCCCAGATGCTCAAAACACCAGGGCTGTTTCAAGAAATCAAAGTAAGAAAGTTCAGACCAAATGACTGAAAGAAAATAGATATGAGAAGGAAAATTACTTGGATAATATAGCCTACCCCCTTAAGGCCCCTATCCCCATAGGACAGTAGGTCTAGGGACTGCAGGAGACATGCATAGGTGGCCCTGCATGGTCAAGAGACATCCCAAGTATCTTCTATGCGAAGATCTTTAAGGAAGAACACCAGGTGGATATCTACTCCCCCTCGAAGGTCACTGAAGAGGCTCTGGCCCACGGCAAACAGCAGGAAGGAACATGCTATCTGAGACATGTTGTCTGGATTCTCCCCCAGGCCAACTTTCCACCATCGGGCACTAATCTCCCTAGGCGGATGCACGTCTGGCCGGATTTAATGGTGATACCAATCAGATCTGCGAACTCCCTGGCAGTCGAAAATCCTATGGGTAGGGTCATGGTTCTACCCCCAAATGGAATGCCTATCAAGGCGTAGAAGCACATAGGTGTAATGGTGATCCCGCCAATAGGAAGGTGAAAAGTGTGAGTACTCGGCCACCAACACTCCATCAGGGCCCCCACTAATGCCGGATTAAACTTCTGGGTCTCCACAAGGGCCAGCCGGCACAGATAGGTATCATTAACCATCTCCTTCACCCTGCGAGGGAGCATCCTATGTCAGGACTGAACCATGTTTGGGTGGCTATAGGAGGCCAAGGTAGGTGGTTCCTTCCCCTCAAGCTAATGGAAATAAAAAAAACAAGCAACAAAAAGTAAGAACAATACGATAAAAAAAAAAAAGGGGGAGAAAGGAAGAATAAAACAGGAATAAAAGATGATCAAAATAATGAATGAAATGTAAAGACTTACCTAGGAACCCCGTATGGAGTTACAAATGTGATTCCGACTGTTGTGAAGGGTTTGTCCAGAATACCAGTCGGCCAGGAGAAAGACTGCTACAACTCTCGAGCTGGACCTCTCCCAGAGTCTTCCTCTTCCTCCTTTCAGCCAAATTTTTAGAAATTGCAAAAAGCCCTAGAAACTTTTCTAAATTGTAAAAAGCCCCAAAAACTTTCTTCAATTGTAAGAAGCCCTAGAAAGTTTTCCAATTTACACAAAAGCTCACGAAAATGTCAAATTCTCCAAATAGCTCCTCCCTCAAGAACAAGATGAATATCTTCAAGAACTCCAAGAGCAAAATGAAGAACACCAGTAACAAGAGGAAAAACTTCAAGAAAAACCAGAGGGTTTCAGGAACTCACTTCACTTAGAAAATTTAGAATGAAGAATGAACAGGGGAGGGGACCCATTTTATACAAAAAAAAAAAATTTACGATTCTAGATCAAGCATTAAGAGTCAAAAGATTCATCAAAAATCAAATTCTAAACCTAAAATCAAGCGGAGACATAATTTACTCGGCCCCAGGTGGCCCAATCTCATTTACTCGACCGCAGGCGGCCCAATCTCATTGACTCGGCCCCAAGTGGCCTAATTGCATTTACTCAGCCCCAGGTGGCCTAATATTGTTAACCCGGCCCCAGAAGGCTCTTTTTCTTTGAGTCGGATCCAAGTGGCCTGATCTCATAGACCAAATCCCTGAACTAGCACACGTAAAACCCAACTAAGGAAAATCCAAGCATCAAACATTTTTTTTTACTTGTTCCAAGATTGGAAGAGTAGCAAATTTCTCTCTTGTAACCATCGGTCCCAAATAGTCCAGCCCCAGCCAGGAGACCATATTCCCTGAACTGGCACATGCGAGGCCCAGCTAAAGAAGAATCAGGATCAGAGTACTAACTTTTTTTTACAGGATTGGAAGAGCAGCAAATTCCTTTCCCCCAATTGGTAGCCCAGGTAAGTCCTAAAACTTTAGAGATATTATCTATTGCATTTTTTCAACTCCGTTATAACTGAGCAAGATGATGGCAGTATATGCTCCGGGTGACAAAATATGGTCATTCTTTTCATTGCCCTTTGGCCATTGGCACAGGCCTCGGCCAAAGAGGGACATTCTATAGACATCCAATTTTGTCACCCTCCTCGGCTATAATGAAATATGGATCTTAGGCGTGACTTCCGACTTCCGACCGAAACATTCCCTATCTGAAACCCTAGAGTCCTTACGTGAGAGAGAGGAAGGTTTAATTTTGACTTTTCATATATGAAGGAATCTGGTCGAGATGACTATGCAGATAAATAGTGCTCAAAAACACGATTCCGACGATATATGATACGTCAAAATTGGGCTGACGGATCTCCGACAATCATCCCCAGAAAATCATGCCTTCGCGCATATATGCCATGCACATGGATAGCCCCGCTGGAAAAATCCCTCACTTAACCCAAACACCCTAAAATTCATCTCCTTCCTACCCAGATAACCCCAAAACACTCCCGGGTCTAAAACCCTAGAAATCCCCACGCGGGAGGGAAGGGGTCCAATTTTGGCTTTTTATATACGAAAGAATCTAGTTAAGATGACCGTACAGATGAATAGTACTCAAAATATGATTCTGACGATATATGATACGCCAATAGGCTAGCCCGTGCGCATGCTCATTGCCCACAGGCTACAGCACATGCACCCAGCCATGCCTACACACCCCTGCACACCCCTACCGCATGCTGCGCACCCCCACCGCATAGTGTGCGTGCCCTCACCTCATGCTGTGCATGCCCCTGTTGCATGTCGTGCACACCTTGCCTGCATGGCTGTGCACACTATGCCTGCACCATGCGCAGGTGGCCCGCACACCGTGCACAATGCCCGCACACCCGCCCGTGCACGCACCCACTATGCACATTGCTCACACACTCGTGCATTCGTGCACCCATGATATTACCTGCACTACCTGCCTAAAATTTCTCACTCCTCCCATTTTTTTGAAAACTACCTTTTCTGGAAAAACCTTCTCTCTCCTCCCGCTTTTCTGAAAATCACCTTTTCCCAACTAAAGTTTCTCTCTCCTCCCTTTTTTTAAAAATCACCTTTTTCCAGCTAAAATTTCTCTCCCATTTTTGCCCCCTTTTACCCACTGGAAAAAAACCCTCCCCACCAATTTTGCCTTTAAAACCCCCCTTTACCCATTGGACAAAAATCCTATTTAGGCAAGAGCCCCCTCTTTTGTCCACTGGATAAAGGGATTCCCCCTCTCCTATTTGGCTGGAAAAAACTATAAATACCCCCTTAGAAAAAAAACACACCAACACACCAAAATCCTTCTCCTTTTTTAGAGTGAGATTTTCCTCCCTTCCCCCTCTTGACTTTCTTCTGATCTTCGGAGCGATCTTCATCAAGATCCAAAAACTCATTCGGATCTTAGAAGTGTTCTTCGAGATTTTGAAGATCTTCAATTCAAATTCTTAGTTGGATCCAGTTTTTAGCCAAAAATAGTATGTTCTTGAGCCACCTCCCTTGAGTGTTTTTGAGTGTTCTTGAGCGTTCTTGAGATAGAAACCCCCCTTTGGAGGTTCTTCGGGTCTACGAAGAGATCTTTGTTAAGATCTGAAACTCTATTCAGATCTTCAAAGTTTTCTTTGAGACTTTGGAGTTCTTCAATCCATTTTTAGGTCGGCCCATTTCTTTTCAGAGATAGCCTTTCCTAGCCGAACCCTTGTCTGAGTGTCCCTAGAATATTTCCAGAAATAGCCATTCCCAGCGGAAGCTCTGTCGAAGTGCCACCTCAGTCTTGCCCTCCCTAAGCCTATCACCAGTGGAAGCTCTGTCGGAGTGCCACCTCAGCCTATCCCTCCCTTAGCCTCTCCCCAGCGGAAGCTCTGCTGGAGTGCCACCTCATTCCAAGCCTAGATATAGCCTTCCCTAGCCGAAGCTTTGTCCGAATCCAAATCCAGAAATAATCTTCCCTAGCTGAAGCTCTGCCCGAATCCAAATCCGAAAGTGACCGTTCCTAGCCTAAACTCTATCTGAATACTATCACAATCAACATCTCTCAAGAAAGGAAGTTAGAGATCAAGACCATCTTCCCCTGAGCCAGGAGAATCCAAAAACAGTCCGAGCTGGTACTAATCAAGGGCCCACCTTTCTTGACCCAAAACAGGGGTTAAGTTCAAGTATAATTTCTTAACCAACTTGTCATAATGTAGACTTTAAACAGACCCTGTCTAAGTGTATATAGTAGATTGAATTCAATTAATGTATATATCTGTGATAACTTTTCCATACATGTGGAATAGTAATAATTATGGAAAATATTTGTTCTCTAGCATCTAAAAAGAAGATCGGTTGACCCGGGCCGATTGGGTACGTAACACTTGTCCTTGTAACCTGACACTTACCCCAAATCTCAGGACCAGACCAAATTTTTGACCTTTTGCTCAGGAATTGGGCCCACCCTTGGTCCTAGGCCCATAACCCTAGGTAGTGTCTCCAAACTCCATTTGTATGATCCTGATCCCCGAATTGGACCATCATCAAAACCCCTTGTCTCAAATGATGAATTTTACACTCTTACAAAATAGGCCTCCACGTATCTCTAAGTGGCGATACGACGGTGCGGGACCCATAAGCGAAGCATCCATGACTCGAACCCCTCCCCTTCACATGAAGGTGAAGAGAGAGAGAGGAGAGAGGATGGGGATGCATAGTCCAGCTCATCTCCGTCATTGACCCCCACAGTACCAGATATTTGCCAACATCATACATATCCCGCCAACGAAAATGCACTCACTCAGCTCCCCTTGGCCGTTCTCCACTTGGATTATTGACATCATAGGGATGGTCAACCCCAAAGCATCCCATGGACATGAGTTCATCTTGGTGGCCATTGATTACTTTACCAAGTGGGTTGAAGCCCAAGCATATGCAGTTCTCACATCAGCCAAGGTAGCAAAGTTCATTCAAGAAAACATTATTAGCTGGTATGGAGTACCGCAAGAGTTGATATCAGATCAAGGATCCCATTTCTGGGGCAAAACTGATAAGATTTGCATAAATTTTGGCATTAAAAGGCAGCGCTCTACCACTTATAGGCTATAGACCAATGGGGCAGTAGAAGCAGCCAACAAGAATATCAAGGTTATCCTCCAAAAGATGGCAGAAACACACAAAGATTGGGCAGATGAGTTACCACTTGCATTGTGGGAATATCGAATTCTGTGTGGTCCTCGACTGGGGCAACTCCATTCTCCTTGGTATACAGAGTTGAAGCAGTTTTTTCAGTAGAAATCCTAGTACCATCCCTAAGGGTACTGTTGGATAGTCAATTACCAAAAGGAGAATGGGTGAAAGCTAGGCACGATGAGCTCAATTTTATTGTTGAAAGGCGTATGAAGGCCATAGATCATCTAAGGATGTATCAGCTAAGTAAAACAAGGACTTTTAACAAAAATGTGAAGCCCCGACAGATGGAAGAGGGCGAGCTTGTTCTTTATGAACAAAGAGCTCCAATTCATAATCTAAGAGGAAAGTTTCAGCCCAATTGGAGTGGCCCGTTTACTGTCAAAAAAATTCTACTAGGCAAAGCAATGAAGCTTACTGACCTCAATGGGGAAGAAGTATCAGGATTGGTCAACATGGATCAACTCAAGAGATATTATCTTTAATCGGGTGAATAGCCCAAACTACGCTAGACTTGATTCCTCCCAAGGGATACGTAGGTAACTTGACATGTCCAAGTGTGGTCTTAACCATCTCAAGGCAATAAATCAGTTCCCAGATTAATAATCAAGGTACCCTAAAAGATCATCATAGCTTATGTCCCACAAGAATCGCCATTTGACATATATGACCATCAAGAATCTATCATTCCCCTATGGTCCATCACATCTCATCTAGAACTTCATTTTCCCCAAGAATCACCATTCGGCATACATGGCCATTAGGAATCTAACATTCTCCTATGGTCCTCCCAATACCTATCTAAGGTTTCATCTCTCTCCCCAAAGATTGCCACCCGACACTAGTAGTCAAGGCCACTTCATTCCCCACCCTTGATTAGTCAGAACTTTGATGCATAGTGGTAAAGGATTGGTTGTGACAATGGCTAATGTCATTATACCTCTCCTTTGCTTAATTTGGTTTCAGGAAAGAACATGGACTCTTTGGATGAGACACTGAGGAAGTGGATGTTAAACATTGGCACCTCTGTGCTAGACCTACTAAAATCAGTGAATTTATCTATGTTCAACCAGATCAGATGTATGGAATTGCACCATGGATTACTTAAACAAGCACCTCAACATTGGGATGCTAATCTTCATGTATTTCAATTCAGGACGATTGAGATATGTCAAACTCTGGAGGAATTGGTGGATTTTTATCCACTCCAAGAATTGTCTCCTCACATTGTATCTTATCTTTCCTCCCTTTGGTAGGATAATTGTATTCATGTAATCCATTTGCTTTCACTTGGTAGTAAAGTATGGTGATGCTTGAATTTTCACATTAGTCCAATTGCCCTAATGAATCCTTGAGTTGTGGAATTCATCATGCCAAAATAATCAAAATGCAGAAAAGTTTCTTAAAATTAAGAAATTCTTCATTTCAAAAATACAAAGTACATAAATAAAAGATAAAGAAAGAAAATAAAAGAGGAACAAACATGGGGAGGGAAAAGAAAAATCCAAAAAGAAACACTGTATCTGTATCTTGCCAGGAAAGGATCATTAAGGGTAAATATCCTCTTTGGTGCCATATTCAGAGCAATCCATGGTAAGCATCATTACTTCGGCATTAGGTGGCCAAATCTCATTACATCGGCCTCGACTAGCCAAATCTTCATTACATCAGCCTCAACTGGCCAAATCATCATTACATCGGCCTCGAATATCCAAATCATCATTTCATTGGCCTCAAGTAGCTAAATCTCATTACATCGGCCCCAAGCGACCAAATTATCATCACATCAGCCTCAGGTGGCCAAATCTCATTGCATCGGCCCTGAGCAGGCCAACCTCATTTGACCGACCCTAGCAACCCATAATCATTTGCAACTGTCCAAAGGAGTCTAGTTTCATTGTACATCCAAACCAAGACTAAAGCCCAGATTGGATCGAAAGGCCCAACCCAAAAACTCCTCCCGAGACCGGCATATGGAAGTCCAATCGAAGAAAATTAAGGTGAATTTGTTAAAACCCAGATTGTATCGAAAGGCCCAACCTGGAAACCCCACCCGGGACCTGCATATGGAAGCCCAATCAAAGGAAACTAAGGTGAATTTGCTAAATCTCTTTTGCAAAGAGGGTTCACACCTCTGCAAACAACATTTCTGGAATGGCATTCACTAAACCAATCTCAAGTGCTAACATCTTTTGTAGGAATGGCGTAAAATCGTTGCATGCAAGATTAGCAAACCAGATAAGATTCTAAACTTTGACTAGTTAGAAAATATTACCTGGTGCATTTTCAACTCCATCATTGTTGAGCAAGATGACAGTAGTACATGCTCTGAGTGACAAAATGTGGTCGTTCTTTTCTTTTCCCTTCGGCTGTTGGCGTAGGCCTCGGCCAAAGAGGGGCATTCTTTAGACACCCAATTTTGTCACCCTCCCCCGGCAATGACGATACAAGGACGGTGGACGCGAAATCTCACTTCCAATCAATGGAGATGCTTTATAGTGTTAATTTACCCTTAACCATCCCCAAACCTACCCAAAACCTGATTTACCCAAAAACCCTAAAACTTGATGCAGGAGGAAAGAGGGTCCAATTTTGACTTTTTATATGCAAAGGAATCTGATCGAAAGTGACCGAACGAATGGATAGCACTCAAAAATATGATTCCAATGATATATGGTGCATCAAAATCGAACTTATGGATCTCCCGTTATCATTCCCGAAAGTCATTCCTGGCACTTCCAAAGATTTTTTGATATTTCCATATTTTTTTCAGAAATTCCCCCAACAGTCGGATTTTTTGCTAAAAATCCCACTTTTTTAGAAAAGATTTCATTTGTCAGAAAATATCTTCTCCACTTTCACAATCAAGAGAAAATCTTTACCATTTTCAAAAAATGTCACATCACACTTTATGTCATATCACATCACACTTATGTCATGTCATTGGTCTTTATCCACTGGGTAAAAATTAGGTGTCATCACCACATTGATTAAAATTCTCCTAACAGTCGGGTTTTCTACTAAAAATTCAACTTTTTGAGAAAAGATTCTATTTGTCAGAAAAGATCTTGTCCACTTTCACAAGTACAAAAAATCTTCACCATTTTCAAAAATATCACATCACACTTTATGTCATGTCACATCACATTTTATGTCATGTCATTGGTATTTATCCACTGGGTAAAAATTAGGTTTCATCACCTCATTGATTAAAATTCTCCTGATAGTTGGGTTTTTTGCTAAAAATTCCCCCAACAATAGAGTTTTCTGCTAAAATTCCCACTTTTGAGAAAAATTCTATTTGTCAGAAAAGATCTTGTCCACTTTCACAAGCAATAAAATATCTTCACCATTTTCAAAAATATCACATCACACTTTATATCATATCACTGGTCTTTACCCACTGAGTAAAAATTAGGTGTCATCACCTCATTGATTTCTAAAAACTATAAATGCCCCACCTTTCACTTGTAAAAAGGGGAAAAAAGACTCTCTTAAGAGCAACCCCTTTCTTGTAGGAGCTCCGCCCTCTCTCCTCCTCCTTCCCTCCCCTTTGAGCTTCTTCGGGCCTTCGAAGCGATCTTTGTAAAGATCCGAAGTTCTACTCGGATCTTCGAAGTGTTGTTCGGGGTTTGGAAGAAATTCAATCCAAGTTTTAGTTCAATCCATTTTTTACCAAAAATAAAAAGTTTTTAGTTTCCCCATTTGAGTACTTTTGGTTTTTTATCAGAAAAAGAAAGTTTCAAGCCGAAGCCCTGTTCGAGTGCCACCTCAACCTCGCCTTCCATAATCCATCCCCAATAGAAGCTCTGCCCAAGTGCCCCTAGAATCTTTTCCAAAAGTAACTGGACCCAGCGAAAGCTCTACCCAAATGCCCTAGGAATCTTTTTCAAAAGTAGCCAGTCCCAGCGGAAGCTCTGCCCGAGTGCCCCTGGAGTCTTTTCCAAAAGTAGCTAGTCCCAGCACAAGCTCTATCCAAGTGCCCCTAGAATCTTTTCTAAAAATAGCTAGCCCCAATGGAAGCTCTGCCCGACTGCCCTTGGAATCTTTCCAAAAGTAGCTCATCCCTAGCGGAAGCTCTGCCAGAATCAACAATCAACAAACAAGCCAATCCTACGTTGGAGCTCTGTCCGCAGATAACCACAGTCAGCATCTCCTGAAATCAAAAGATACAGTTCAAGACCATCTTCCCCCGAGCCAGGAGAATCTACGAGAAAAGTCAGCATCAACCAAGGGCCCACCCCTCTTTGACCCAAAACAGGGGTCAAATTCAGGTATAATCTCTCTCCTCATTTAAGCATAATGAAGATATCTAATTAACCTTGCTTTAGTGTACATAAATAGTTGTTTTTATTTAATGTACATATGTTTGATAATATAGCCATGCATGCACAATAGGAATAAATTGTGAAAAATATTTGTTTTTAAGCATCTAGTAGGAAGATTTGTTGAATAGGGTAGAGTGGGTGCCTAACACCTTCCCAACTCTATAACCTGACTCTTACCCTAAGTCTCTGGACCAAAACAATTTTTAGGCCCTTTTCTCAGGAATCAGGCCCACCCTACGGGTCCTAGGCCTATAACTCTAGGTGACGACTCCACACCCTTTCTGTATGATCCCAGTCCCCTGTATTGGACCATCATCAAACCCCGTCTTTATGATGAACCTGGTACACCTGTGAAATAGGCCTCCACATATTTCTGAGCGGTAATATAGTGGTGTGGGGTCCGTAGAAGCACACACGAAAGCACTCCCCACCTTATCCACCAAAGGATATCAAAAGAGATGAGATAAGGCCCGAATCCCAGAGACCTTTCCCCTGACAGGGATATCTCCGATCCGAGGCCCGCTAGCCTCACAGTAATAAGTTTTGGTAAGAAGGGAAAATTGAGCCCTAGATATGTGAGACCATTTGAGATATTGGATCGGATTGGTACAATGGCTTATAGATTACCACTAACCCCAGAACTAAAAAAGTTTCACAATGTCTTTCATGTCTCTATGTTGAAGAAGTATGATCCTGATCCCTCAAACATTTTGGTCACCACTACATCACTGGATCTAGACAGTGACTTAAGTTATTTGGACCAACCTGAGGAAATATTTGATCATAAAGAACACCACCTCTACAACTGTACCATCTCATATGTAAAAGTTAAATGGAGAAATCATCCTAAACAAGAAGCATCCTAGGAATGGGAGGATAAGATGAAAGAGAAGTACCCAGAATTATTTGGATTAGCAGGTACGTCTTACAATTTCAAGGATTAAATTTTTGTAAGGGGGGGAATATGATACCCTGGTTCATTCTAACTTATAATCCTATTTTCCAAGGAAAGAGTTGGACGAGAAGAAGACTTCTTTGGGATGGTTGGCAGTGGTAGAAAGCCTAGAAGGTAGGGATAACCCAACTTGTCGATGCTCAACCTGCAAGCATCACTGGAAAATATTTTTAGGAAGTATGGGTAAATCGGTAAAATTTGGTGATCTAATCGTAGAACCCAGGCCTGAAGTGAAACAAATATTTTGGGTTGGATAGCAGCCATAGGCATGTCCCAACCGACTGGCCAGTGGAGCTGACCAGAAAAAAAATTTGACAATTGGCTCTGTGAGGCCCACCTCCCCATAGCACAATTCTCCATACTTACTCCATGCATAAGGGTCTGTTTAACGAGTGTAACCCATATTTTAGATTAGTTGGCAGTGGAGCCCATATAAAGTCATAAGCTTTTAAAGTATTAGGTTAATTTAAAGGGTCCTAATAAAATAGACCCTTACGTCTCTTTTGGCTAGACAATAAATACTTTAGTGTAGCAATATTCACCCATTTATAATCGATTGTTACTATTGAGTAGCAAGTAATAAAAGAAGAAGAACGAAAGAAGGGATGATGAGGAAATTACAGCTGAGCTCTTACACCTAAGGTAGCTTCTGAACAACCCTACATTGAGGTGAGTCTTGCTATTGTGTGTAATTCCAGAAGTTAGTTAGTTTAGTTAGAACAGTTAGCTAGGGTTAGGAATTTTAGTAAATTAGGGACTGAAATTAAGTCCCTATGATTTGATTTACTACCCTATAGAGGAAACCCTAATTTCAGTAAGGATTCAGGAACTCAAATTGAATAAAATCCATCCTTTTAAATCCTAGAACATGGGGTTTTCACTATACAAGTGGAATTCTATCCAATCAGAGTTGAGATAGGGCTAATTAAGTACGAAATTCTTCTGAAAACTATAAGCTAACTTTTGGAGGCTGGAGCTACTAAGTGACTAGAGATTTTCTTTCGTGTTTATTTTTGTGCAAAAATTCTGTTGCTATATTATATACTCTATTGACATGATCAATATTTGAAATTTTGGAGATGGACTGTAATTCACTTTTTGTGTGTAATATATGAACTCTGTCATGTAGTGGACACTAGACTATATATTGAACATGCTATAGACATGATTTTAGGTATCTTGTGGCTTTTGTTGTTGTCAGTTCCTAGCTTTGTGATCCTGGAGAGTCAAGCAGACTGGATAAGGTAAGGTGTCCAGTGCCGCATAGCTTTGCTAGTTAAGGCAGGGTGTGACACCAATTCTCTCAATTATCTCCATCAAGAACTTCCTACTTAAGAAATCATAAGCCTTGTGAAAATATATTTTCAGAACTGTTGTAGGATAAGCTCCTTTCTGGTTAATACCCCTTTTTTTCGCTAGAAGATCAAATTTTATTAAAATAGAGATAAAAGTAATGAATACAAGATAGAACCAAAAAATTCGGAAGAAGCCTCCACCTTCAGCATTGCCATCAGTAGAGGCTTGCAACCATTATCTGCAAAATCTAAAATAGGATCGGCCAGCTTTGTCAAGGAGGAGCTTGTTGATGATGGAGTCTAGAAGAACTGATCTCACACCCGAATAGCCAGACTTGGCTGCATCTTTGGCTAGGAAATCCACAATGGGATTAGCTTCTCTGAAATAGTGGGTGATCTTCCACTCAATAGAGTCGACATAGCTTAAGAGATTAGACCATTCCTGGAAAACAAACCATAGACTAAGCCTATGACGAAACAAAGCAGCCACTAAGGCAGAGTCAGACTCGATCCAAAGATGGCGCACATTCATATCACGAGTGTATTTCAGGCCCTTGACAATACTCAAAAATTTAGCTGCAAGGTTATTTGCCACTCCCAAGAAGACACTATAGCACATAAGCTTTTTCCCAACATGGTCGAGAAAAATACCTCCACCACTTGCCCGACCGGGGTTCCACAGTGAAAAACCATCAACATTCAACTTAACCCAATTTACATGAGGCTTGCTCTAGTGAACTTCCAAAATCTCATGAAAAGAATTATGAGCATTATTAAGCTGAAATCTTCTACTAAGGACAAGATCATTTGCAGATTTTGATGAGACTTTCATCCCATTGCAAATGAAAACAATGTCTTTAGAAATAGCCAAAAGCACCATGGAAGAGGTTCGAGATGTTGATTCATACCTTCTAAGATTCCTTTCATTCCAGATAGCATCAACACTGACACTCAACCCAATCAACCAAGGGTCTTTAAGAGCCCAACCCTTCCCCTTTCTCTTTCACCATTTAATGACCTCATCGACTAAGGGTTTGCTGATCCACGCCTAATGAAACAATGCAGTAGACTTGGCCCAGATGTCTTAAGAGAATTTACATTCCATAAATAAATGATTGAAAGATTCACCATGTTCACCACACAAATCACACCTGGAAGAGAGAGGAACGCCTTTAGCCTGGATTGTATCATCAGTTGGCAATTTTCCATGCACCCAATGCCAAGCCAAGATAGATAGTCTAGGAGGGAGGAACTTATTCCAAATGACAGAGGACCAAGGAACAGAAGGAGAGGTAGCCCAGATACCATTCCAAGCATTCCAAGCAGATTTCACAGAGAAGATTCCTATAGGATCAAGCTTCCAGACACACTTATCATCCATTGGAATAGAAGGTAGAGGCAAATCTTGAATAGACTCAAAAGCCAGCTTCAAGAGTCTCGAATCAACCGAAGGAACGTTCCAAACACTGTTGTCTATAAACTCAGCCACCTGAGGAAAAAATCCATTGAAGACGTCTTCCCCAAGGCCAAAAAAGCATATGGATTTGGGACCCGTCCAGGTGTGACGCCAAAAATCAATTTTCTTCCCATCTCCCACAATCCACCACCCATTTTTTGCAACAAAATTCCACATCTTTTTAATACCAGGCTAAATGGAAGAGCTTTTAAAGCCTTTCTTGAGCTAACCTTGCTTAGATAAGAATCCTGCCCTGATTAGCCTGCTAAAATCAGTTTCATCATGCTTAACATTCTAGGTGAGCTTAGCAAGCAAGGCCTTGTTAATGTCTCTAAGTCTCCTTATTCCAAGACCTCCCTCCTTTTTTGGTTTGCACACTGAATCCCATCTGACAATAATCGACCTAACAGAATCAATATCCCCCGACCAGATGAAATTCCTCATCCATTTCTCAAGGCACTTTATTAGAGAAGTGGGCCACCAGTACACAAAAAAGCTATGAAGAGGCATCCCAGAGATCACTGAATGAACTAGCTCAACTCTTTCAGCCATAGATAAGAGCTTTCCCTTCCATCCAGCAAATGTTACCTTGATCTATCCATCACAGAAAGGAGGGGGTCCCTCTTGACTCTTCCTTGGAAAATTTCCACACCTAAGTATTTGGTTGGGAAAGAGAAAATAGGAATAGCCAAATCCTTTGCAAGCCATTGTCTTCTATCAGCAGATACCTTCCCTAGAAACATTTTGCTTTTATCAAGATTAAAGCACCGCCCAAAGAAATGCTGGTATTTCTCCAAGAAAACTTTGAGGTTTCTAATATATCTCTTTGACACATTCGTGAAAATGAAACATCGTTTGCAAAGAGAAGGTGAGTAGGAACCAAAACCCCACGAGGCCCCGTAATGGGTTTAATGAGGTTGTTGCTAGCCAAAACATTTAGACCCCTACAAAGCACTTCTTCAGCAATAATAAATAAAATGGGGGAGATGGGATCACCTTGCCTTAGACCTCTGCTGACCTCAAAGTATCCAATAACGCCACCATTGAGGAGAATAGAAATTCTAGCAGACCAAAGAATAGTGTGAATCCAACCAATCATGATTTCAGAGATACCGAATTTTCTAAGAACCATGAAAAAAAAATCTCAAGAGAGGGTGTCAAAAGCTTTCCTTATGTTGATCTTGGGACCCAACCCTCCATCTCTATTGGTCTTCCCCATTAAATTAGCAAGCACAGAAGCTAAGCCAATGTTGGTCTGAATTAATTTCCCATGTTGGAAAGCACCTTGCTCAGGAGAAATATTTCTAGGGAGAAAACCCAAAATACGAGAGGCCATAATTTTAGACAAAAATTTTCAAATAAAATTGCCCATACATAGGGGACGAAATTTGTCCCGAGATCTAGCCCCCTCCACCTTAGGAATTAATAGTGAGAAATTATTATTAACTCTCAGTGGAAGCATACCTGAAGAAAAAAAATGCTTGACCGCTCTGTAGGCATCTCCATGAATAATATCTCAGTACTTCCTATAGAAAGCACTTGTGTAACCATCAGGGCCTGGAGAGTTGTAGGGGTCCACGTCCCAAATAGCCATCTTGATTTCATCCTCAAACAGGATCGAATCAAAGAGCAACAGGTCCTCTTGATGAAGAACTTTCAAAATTGAGTCCAGAATGTCGAGATGGCTCTCGAGCTCCACCCTTCTATGGAAAGATTCATAGAAATCGACCAAGTAGTTCCCCATCTAAACTTGATCTTTGATTTCAGTCCCATCTTCTCTATCAATGCTTCTAATAGCATTTTTAGACCTTTTCACTTTCGCCATGACATGGAATAACTTGGAATTTCTATCTCCTTCCTTTAAGCATTTAACTCTGGATTTTTCTGCCCACATCTTCTCATGGTTCTCCAAAGCTTTCCAATGGCGAACTTTTGCATCAGCCTCAATATTAAAAAGGTCATCAATCATCCTTCATCCTCAATTCTTCTCTGAATATCATCAAGGACAGCCCTAAAGCTTGAGACCTCCACTTCCAGATTAGGAAAAGCTTCTCGGGACCAGGAAATAATCATGGGTTTAAGATTTTTCAAATTTTGAGCCAGGAAGGAGATAGGAGAGCCATAGCAATCCATATCCCAAGCATTACACACCACAGAGGTGAATTCTGAATGATCCATCCAAAATTTATCAACTCGAAAAGGGTAATTTTTGGGCTTTGAAAAGTTCTCAGAGCATACCAGCAAAGGAGCATGGTATGAAGCAGACCTAAGGAGGACCTGTTGCATACAATCACTGAACCTATTCAGCCATTCTGAGTTGACGAAGGATCTATCCAGGACTACAGAGACATTCTTCCGTTTCCTATTGTTGCTCCATTTGAATTATCTCCCAGATGAAGGAACCTGAATCATAGATGTAGCGCCACCATAGCACCAAACTTAGCAGTAGCCCCCATACAGAATCTGCTAGGACCATGCCTTTCATGATCAAAGAGGGTTACATTGAAATCACCTAAGATCATTCTATACAGCCCCGAGGAACCAACGACCAAGTCCCTCCACAAACTTCTGCGATCAGCTCTAAAACACCTAGTGTGAACAACAAATATATCAAGAGGGCTCCCCTACCAATTGACTTGAATGGAGAGGTATCGATCAGAAATAGAAGAAACAGTGGGTTTCATCAAGGTCCTCCTCCAAATCACCCATAGATTAGGTTCCTTGGATCCTCTATCATTGTGAAAAAATTTAGACACAAACCCAAGTTTATTAAAAAATAACTTAGGGAATTTATCTACACCAATCATTGGTTTAGCAAGGAGATAAGATCTGGCACATGATCATGAACTAAATTACCTAAGGTCACCTTGGTGACAGCCTTCTTCATACCATGAATGTTCCAGAACAGAACACGCATGATCACAAATGTGAGGAGGTAGCATGACTAGCCCTAGCAGAGGCCTGATCATTAGAAGCAACTTTCTTTCCTTTTTTGTCTGCTGAACGATCCAACTCTCATTGCCACCTTCCCGTTGCCTAGTAGCCATGTCCATGAAGTCCACACTAGCACCACCATCAGCCTGGCCAACTCCAACCCCATGCCCTCCAGTGGGAGCTAAGCCTCCATGGATAGCATATCTCTGACTTTGACGAGCACCATTATCATGGGTCAAAGGAGCGACCCCCATATCAGAACCTCCATCTGGGGCGATCATAGCCCCCATATTCAAGTCTAGCGGGTTAAGAGAGAGTTGGTGTGGTTCATGCCCACTTACCTAATCCATCCGCTCCATCTCAAGGACAACCTCTAGCCCAGTTTGAGTTTCCATATGAGGACAATTGCTATTGGTAGAAGACAATCTTGATTGCTCACCTAAAGGAGAAGGTCTCCTTGATTGAGGTGTAAAATCATCCAAAATCATATCCTTTGATTCTTCTTCCAAAATAAGCTCCAAATCCTCATCACTGCCCTCTGTGGTTGCACCACCATCTTCAGCTCGGTTTTGCCCATCTCCACCGCCCTCTATGGTGGCTTCACCCTCTGTGACTTGGGTCCTTGCCAAACCTGAACCATGGCTATGATCATCATCCGCATAGATCGGTCCTGGGATACCAGGCTCTCTCTCCATTGAAGACTCCTTAGCATCAGCCAATTTCTTCTCTCTGCAAGAGGCTAGAGTATGGCCGGTCTTTTTGCAAAAACTGTAGTGACCAAGACTTTCCTCATAAACAAGCTTTTGTTTAAACCAGAAGAGGTTAGATGTTCCAAGTTGCTGTCTCTCAACTAGGATCTCATCTGGTCTCAGTCCTCTGACCTCCATCTCTACCAAGACATGAGTGAAGTTCCCGTACATAACTTGCTTGATACGTTGATCAAGAGCAACAAGCCTTCCCGCTGCCTTTGCCATGGTCAGAAGAACTTTCTAATGCCAATACTCGAGAGGCAAATTCGGTAACCTAACCCAAACCAACGCCTTGTTCAACATTTTTTCATGGATGTTATAATCAGGGCGCCACCACTGAATTCTAGCATACTAACCCCCTAGTTTGATAGGGTCTTCTTATCCAAATGGACGTCATATCTCCCTCCAATTCAAACTGGAAAATAGTGAAGCCTTTTCCCATGGGCACCATCTTCACTTTCTCCTTCAATTTCTAGGCCTTAGCAGCTTCTCTTCAAATCTTATACAAAGAAATATGCCTGAAGTTCTTACTGCCAGTCAACGCAAAACTGTATCTTTCCAGTCTTTCTTCAAAAGCTTCCTGGGGAATGATAACCTTGGTAGAGGTACCAGCATAAATAGGATCTAGAAGATCATCCACCTCCGAAAACATACTTCCAACAGCCCTCGCATAAGATTTTTGAATGGTGGGAACAGCACCAACAAGCGATTTAGGAACAGCAGAGACTGTCTCCACCTGCTCCATCAGAGGACAACCATCAGGATCCTGCCCATCGTCCAAAGTCCCACCCTCAATTGACTCACCACCACCGCTGCGTATTTTTTTCTTACCAACACATTGGGACCAAAAAACCAACTCCTTTCCTTAGATTTTTTTTCTGAAACAAAATTCGTTACTACCCCTTAAAATATCATAGCAAATCATAATATTGTCAGCAATAGATCTACCTTTAATAAATGTTGACTGATTTTCACTAACTACCTCCTTAACAAACTTTTGTTATCTATTTGCAATTACTTTGGTAATAATCTTATAGAGAAGATTACACAAAGCTATTGTTCTAAAGCCAGCAAAAGAAGAAAAATCCTCAATCTTTGGAATGAGACTAATGAAGGTAGCATTTATGGTCTGGGGCATCATAGAACTTCTAAAATGCCACTTCATAGCCAGAGACAAATCCTCCCCTACAAATTACTAAGAGTGTTTAAAAAAACATGCTCCAAACCCATTTGGATCTCTGGGGCCTTGCTATCCTTCATAGACCACACCAGCTTCCTTATCTCTTCATTTGACACCATCTTTTTGATTTCTCTTTGCTGCTCAATAGATAAGGTACCACACATAGCATGTGGTTTGGGAAGAAGCCTCCCATCACCTATTTATGCTCCAAATAGATTTTTGTAGAAGTCTACAACTTCCTTTTCTATAGCACTAGGATCATCCAACACAGAGCCATCATCCTTTTGAACATCCAAAATATTTTTTGTTTTGTCTACACCTCATGGCCGAATGGAAGAACTTAGTTCAACTGTCCACTCATTGATACCATACCATACCACCATACACAATTGCCATTCCCCAATTAGATAGAGATAAAAGTTGAATTGAATTCGATTGTTTTTTCTTACTTCCCTTTCTTGTATCTTTTCTCCCTAGCTACAAGGTAACACTCAATGTCACTCAATCCTTGTTTCTTCCTCTTATTCTGCAATAAGGGATGAAACTTTCAAATCCCAACCCCTCTCCACAAACGAGTTTGACATTGAAATAATTTAACTGTTGCTTTCATGAAAACATTAAAGATAAATAGGCTAGTATCCATGCTAGTCCTACATATGCGGAGTCTTAAGAGCAAGGTTATAGGCATCAAGTATTGGCGTTCATATCATTCTTAGCCAATACTAATATGATACGGATGCAAATCCAAAATTGAACCCTTTTTTTTTGCCTAATTCACCCTATCCATATTGATATTGTATTAGTATTAGGCTCTCCATATTGACATTGTATCAGTATTAGGCTCGCTCAGGCAATACGAATTACATATTGGCTTACATGCTGAACAATGCCAATACCGATACCTAAAATTATGCGCAGGAAGGGCGACTTTAGAGTGGGTCGTCTTAACCTTCGAAAATTCTCATGATGATGATTGCTCAACATAAATAACACTAAATTTCCATCCCCCCCCCCCCCCCCTTCACCTGATAAATTCTTATAGTGAGATAGATAGGTCACCTGTGGGTGACAGAATCACTACTCTTCTGCCATTATATGAAACTAGCAATATTTTTGCTGGGACGTACACACTTTACCATACGTGTTGGCCATATAAAACATAGCCTTTATTTACATCTCCAACCTGCAAAGGATCCATTGGAAGAAAATAGGGAAAAGAGTATTTCATGACTACTGTCAAAGTGGGAGGGGGAACTTCATGATCTCATAAAGTCGATCAACACTTAAAAGCTGCCCACGTCAAGCTCCAAAAAGGAGTGAATCACCTCATCATCATAATTCATCACGGACCTTTCCGTCTTCCAACAGATACTTGGGTTGTTGGAACTGAAGAAGGTACCTTATGGTCAAAGTTGCGTGTAGTGCAGCACCATAAGGAAGGGAATCTTCATTGAGTATGAAGTTAGGGTTGTGATTAGATGCAAGAGGTCCTTTGGTTTCATCTTTCATTCCAAGGAAGTAGTTGCACCCAGGTATCACCTCAGCGAAGAAGGCAAAATCCTCTGCTCCCATCGTCGGTTTCATCACTTTCACCTTCTCCACACCGATCATATCTCCTGCCACATTCCGGAAGTGCTCATGCAACTCTTCGTTGTTTACTGTCACTGGGTAGAAGGACTTCTTGTCTTCAAGGAAATCAACCTTTGCACTACACCTATGTACTTCAGCTCCTTTCGTGATAACCTATTATAATTGCATTTTCAAAGAATGTTAGCACTGGTCAACCCATTATCATAAATAAGCTGCATGCAGTTTATGATGATCATTGCTTAAATACCTCCTCAATTCTTTGCTCGAGTTGCATAAACCTTTCATTTGACAGAGCACGGAATGTGCCACCAATTGTTACAGCATCTGGAATAACATTGAATGCACTACCTCCTTTAAACTTTGCAACTGAAACTACCTGCAAGTATACATAATATGAACAAGTTCATAATGTCTATTTGACACTTTCTTTTATGTGCCAAAGACCTTTTGGTAGCAATGGGCTTCTATGCACAACATGCTACTAAGTGCGCTAGGCACTTATTCACAAAAGTTTCTAAAAGCTGAAAAAGGGGCATAACTCTTCCCTATTTAACACTAGGTAGTACATAGGGTTTTTCCATATAATAGAGGACCCCACATACACATGGGTACACTATAGAAGAGGGGGGAGGGGAAGGTAACAATTAGGATATTCAAAGTCGGGACTTCCTGGTGAGCACGACAATCTCTCCAATTGCACTAGATAATTGTTATCTTTTGTAATTTTCGCTACATCTTCTACTCACTTTAAGCTGAAATTAGACCAATGAGATATTTGATTGATCCTCTATCACATAGTGAAGCATTATATTTCACTAGGCATGGTGACCGGAAAGAGAACCCTGATTTAATGCCCTCTAAAAGAACAAGAAAATGACTACAGCATTTTTCAGCAACTTCGATTACAACAAGATTTTTGTTTACTTAAAAAAGAACGAAATAATTCTTGTTTTTAGATTAGGAACAAGAAAATAATCTGCAACACTAATTAAAGAGAGAAATTAAATTATACTTGTGAATCTAGAGGATCAGTTTCACGGGAAACGAGATGCTGCAAGCTAACAACAACATCGGAGGCAGCTAAAATTGGGTCAATTGTATGGTGAGGCATGGCTGCATGACCCCCTTTCCCACTTATGACAGCCTCAAAGAAGCCACTTCCAGCCCTTATAAGGCCAGGCCTAGAAGCCACTGAACCAACGGGCAATTCAGTGGATACATGGAGACTAAAGATGGCAACAATGTTCTCCAATGCTCCATCCTCAATCATTTTCCTTGCTCCACCACCACCTTCCTCAGCTGGTTGGAAAAGAAGAGCTACAGTTCCCTGTTGATCAAACCACCAAATAGCATTTCAAGTTACCCATACGTTAATAATCATGCATCTCTCTATTACCAGAAACAATAAGAAAGTGCATGAAGTTACAGTTAATGGGGTCAATCGGGATGGTTATAGATTGAGACAGTTCCTAATCAGTTTTGGTACCCACATGGGTAGAGAACCAGACTCCTTCAAAATGAATTCAGATTCTCTACCCACGTGGTGTGCTTTACCATATGGATAGCTACCAATGAAGTGGAATTTCCATCTTAACAGTCACAATTTTAAATAAGAGAGAGTCCTTTTCATTGGTCTACCCATGTGAGGAGGTACCCAAGTGAGTAGAGACTTCAAACTCACTTAGAACTATCTTGTTTATCCAACTTTACGATCCAATCACGTTCTAGTTAGGTTCCTTAACAATTTTAGGCTCTCGAACAATTAAATTAGTCTAAAATTCCTAAGTACACAAATAACTACATTTTACTTTTTTTTTTTGAAGAATTGAATATATACTACATTTTACTTTTTTTTTTTGAAGAGTTGAATATATATTTCTAAGCATATAAAAAATCGAACAGAACAGTTATTTACGATATAAACCTTATAAGTATTAAGTATTAATTATGAGTTACTATGCATCCTAAACGGTTCTTAGCTGTTCAACTTCAAGTCGGTTCCTTGTTGGCCTTTCGGTTTTGAAAACGTGATAAACCCGTCCAAGAACCACCCTATCCCATTTGATTTTTTAAGTTATTTCGAGGCATCCATATACAAACAATATACATCAAAACAAATAATGTGGATTCTTCCACTTCCTACTCACTATTCATTATCCAAGCATATTTTCATTACAAATGTTGATGTTTAAGTCAAGGTGGGTATTTTCAAATCTGCCCTTGGGATTCCATTCCTTTAGCTAATACCAGGAGTTACAGCTACTTTACTGCAACTCAGGCAGCAGACAAGTTTCATTCAGGATCGTCGTCCAGAGAAACAAAACTTCTAAGAGACCCAATTAGTAAAAAATTCTCAAAAAGGAATGAAAGTTGAAAATTACCAAATCTGGAACTTGGAGAAAGTCGATGATTATTACATTATCACATCAGTGTACGCTTCACGTATGGTTAGTGATGATACTTGAGCAATAAAGTATCAAAATGTCGAGAATTTTTCTCCCTTTCTCATAAATAGATATTATTGAAAAAGAAATAAATTAAATGAGATCATCACAGTATGGTGGCAATAAGAATTGTAATTAAGATATATCTCACTAGCTAGGAGAATTAAGGCACACACACAGGCACGCACACACACACATGCACAGAGAGAGAGAGAGAGAGAGAGAGATTAATTGAAGGTCTAGGGACCAAAACAATACGCATGTAGTGATGAAGATCGTGTAAAAAAATCAAACCTGCAAATTATCGCGATACTCTTGAAGGATTTTAGCCGAGCCCAGAAGCATGGCGACATGACCATCATGCCCACAAGCATGCATCTTCCCAGGGACTTTACTCTTATGCTCCCACTCCACAAGTTCCTATATCATGATCATCACAGTAGTAAAGCTAGCCCAAGTAATTAATAAGCAGAAATATCACACAACAAAACTAAAATAATTTCTACAAACAAAATGGAGATTTTTTATTGAGTCAATTTGATTGTTCTGACCTGGACAGGAAGAGCGTCCATATCTGCTCTTAGCCCTACGAACGGTGGTCTACCGGTGCCGACATAGCCGATGACGCCTGTACCTGCAAATGGGTGTTTGTAAGGGATGCCCATCTTATCGAGCTCGCCTCTGATAAGCTTACTGGTCTCAAATTCTTCATACCCAAGTTCTGGATTCTCATGTATTTTCCTCCTGATACCTACCATCCAATCCATAAACTCTGGTGTTTTGGCATGCTTCAGACAATTCACAGATATATCAGCTAGCTCTTTGGCCTTCAAAGAAGAACTTGAGACAGTACTGGGTATTGTCTCAAACAAATGAAGGATGACAATCAGAAAAACCCATTTGCTGAAAACCATGGCTCCTCTCTCTCCAGATTGAGGTTTCAAGTCGACGAATAATGGGTAGTTTGTTGTGAATATATAACCGAGAAGTAGGAAGCTTTGCAAAACGATACAACGGGACCTGTACAGTTGATTGGTCATAGATTCATGCCATGGCTGAGCCGCTTGTTGATATCAACAAAAAATAAATAAAAAATGCCGAGTGGCTTGCTTCAGTCATTCCCTCCAGAATAATCCATACCCATCTCTACACAAAGTACAGTAAATGCAGTCTCTTTCTCAAACTGGATGGGTCAGGCTTCACTTCAGATTCTCCCAATCAGTGGAGACAGTGATGCAACCCATAACGCATGTGGCAAAATTGCCCCCCATTTTCACGTTGCCTTTCCATATCCAAGCCGTCTAGGCATTGGGCCCAAGGCCCTCAACTACCAGCACTACTTTGGATTTGAGATTTTTTTTTTTTTTTTTGAAGAAGAAAGGAACCGTATCATAATCAACTTTTAGTAATTTTATTTTTGGGATCGTGTTCAGTTTAGTAATAGGATAAGATACGTTTCAAAAGAAGAAAAAATGATACGCAGCCAATGTATGGAAGACAATATACTCTTTGCATATATTCTCATTTTGGCATCTTTCACTACCATACATTACATAGCAACATTTATTTTTCTAAAATTGTAATGAAGGGTTAATGAGCTTTCTTTTTATTTTTCTTTGGTGAAAGGCCTCAGTGCTTGAAAATATCTTTAAAAAATGATTTTTTTTTCTTTTCAGGTAAGAATCTTAGGGGAAGATTCATCAACAAAAGTACTATCTAAGGAAGAAACAAATAACAAAATGAAAAAATATATCCCATCACTGAAATGACAAATTTGACAATTTTCGAGTAAATAATTTTCTTCCACCACATGTGAAGGAAAACTCACAATCTGACCTCTATTATTACTCTTTTTACTTCATGAAACATGACAATACCTCTCCTTTTATGACACCCATCAATATATCTCATCATGATGAAAAAATATTTCAGTGGCAGTCGGTAAAGGAAGACTACGCAACATTATATGTGTCACATATCCATTTGTGAAAGAAGACGTTTGACTTATGACATTCAACATAAATCAATGTTCTATAATTCTGACCCTTTTCATGCTTGTCTTCCACAAAATATCTTATGCAATTGGTGCCCTAATAAAGAATTTGAATAAGACAAAATTCCCAACAATATACAATTCCTTAAGGGCAGATTGGTTTTAAAATGAAAACATAATACGTTGTTTAATACATACTAATTGATAAAAGTATATTTTAATGTTCTACCTATAGTTGGAAAACTAGGTTTTTCGACTTGACTTGCTCTTTTGAAAAACTAGTGACTCGGGTGAGTGTTACACCCATGCCCTAAACCGGTAACATTTGAACTTGTGTGATAGGTCTCAGGATAGAGGTAGAGGGCACCAATGGGTTTTTGGCTTGCAGAAACCCATTGCAAAAGGGAAGGAATGACACTACTTGCCCATGCATTTCATTCCTGTCAAACTAGAGGGGATCCAAACCTTTCAACCCCAAGCGGTACGTGAATTCGCACCTCCCCACTCAAGTCCCAGCACGTATTAGAAATAGCTGGAAGACCATATATGCCTCCTAGCACAATCCCCTATGGAATGGCCATAGGAGGACAATAGACTATCAAGGCACATCACTGCCTTGGCCATTGGAAACAAGACCACCAGAAACACCTGGGCTAAATTTGGTGACCTCAATCCAGTAGCCCTTGTGGTGCTAAAATGGTGTCAATACCCGTGAGCCCTATTACATGCATCATGGTCAGCTCCGACTAACCTCCCACACTACCTTACACCCTTCTCCATGACTTGTACACCCTATGAGCCTAAGGAGGTGGACCCATGTGTCCCGAATGACAACTTAATCAACTTAAGTTCAGGACAAGTGCCCAACCAATTGGACCCTAAGGTCCTTACTTACCATAAATAAGAGAAGTGGGCTCATTTCTCACTTCTCACTTGTTCAAAATGTGGGAAAGTGAGAGAAGAGAGGAGAAAGGAAGAAGGAGAAGAAGAAGAAGAAGGAGGAGGAGATGGTGGGTGAGCTCCTGGCTTCGCATTGGTTGTCGATTGTTGCCGGAGGTAGATGCTACGTTCCCCAAAACTCCCTTCCTTCCATTTTTGAGTATTTACCTTTGAGCAAGGTAGGGAATCACCAAGTCGGAGGGGTGAGCCTTGGATCCGACACATCCTAGAGGTCAGGTGAGTGTTCATCGCACTCCCCTATGTGTTTTCTGAGCTCAAACCACCCCGGTTGAACTCTAGAAATATTTTTTATTAAATAGAGAGTTAGGGTTTCAACCGTTCGATTGTCGTATCTCCCAAATAGCTCAGTGGAAATTTGATTTCTTCAGCTTAAATGAGAGGTGGGAAGTCCCCTTACAACCTCTATAGAATAAATCCTGGGGATCGGGCCCGAGTAGGAAAACCCCCAAAATGGTGGCACATTTCTAGGTTTACAATTGGAAACACCCACCGAAAACACCCAATGACATATTTTCGATGAACCCATAGCTCTTAATGAGCTTCTGCCAAGGCCACCAGAAATAACAGACCTATTTTCGGTGACTCAGGTCCTTGTTTTCGGATGCCTATTTTCAGTGAATAGTTCTGGACTGTCAAAATGGGCAGTTCCCATGCCTTCTGGGGTAGAACTTGTGGGTTCCCCTCCGGTGTTTCCAATACTCATTGATACCCATTTATGCTTGTACCTAGGACAGAGATAAGCACAAAATGGTGAGGCCTAACGTGAGTTGATATCAGGTTGACAACTTGGAATCTCACCCTTCCAACCTACAACCAAGGTGAGTGGTGGTTGACTTTAATTTTTGGAGTGTTTAACATTTTAGAATTGTATACTTGATGTAGAAATCGTGTGTAAATATTTAATTGCTCAAATGATTTATGTGAATTGCATAACATGCTATGATATATTGGAATTGTATTAAATATGTGAAATTGGAATTTGATGTATGTTGTGTAAGGTGTGATGGAATCTAGTGTGGCCGAGGTGATTCTGACGCAGTGATCACTATGTGGATGATTGTATCATGCATTAGGTATGCATTAGAGTTAGATATATTTGTGGATGCAATTTGTGACCGATGGTAATTCTGGGATTGTGTACTCCATAGCTATACTTGGATATAGTTACACTTTGTGGCCGATGGTAATCTCAGTATTGTGTATCTCATACTTAATTTTTTGTATGCTAGATAGGCTTGGACATGGGTGCAATGTGGCCGTTGGTTGATTCTGATATCTTATTCCATACTACCTATATCATTATGCAAGGCATGTAGTATATTGTAGGGATTAGCATAATAGTGCACAAATTCGGAGACAAGTATAATCATAAAATCAGTTTCATTAATAAAGAACTTGAATACATAAGCTTTTATATGATATTTCTAAATAACAAAAAAGAAAACTAAAAGTAGGGAATCCTAAACTAAACTCCTAGCAAGCTCATAACTGACATATAGTAAAGACAAGAAATAGAAGTACATAAAATAAACCTAGAACATCATAAGTAGAAGGTAAAGCCTACTATGTAGCAAAGCAAGAGAACGGGAAATCCTAAGGCTTATGGGGCACTCTGAGGCCATTACTCCTCACGAGATGCTAGGTCTTAGTCCTATGCTCTTCGTTATGCCATGGGAACCCTAAAGTGAAGATTCATACCCTTCAGTTGTTGCTCCACAGCTGCGACTCGACCATCAAGAAGATAGTAGCTTTGGTCCTCTTAAGAATGTTGTTGGTGGCATCCAGACACTCCATCGCATCATTTAGTCCATACCCTCATGATCCCCTCGAGGAAGAGGCCACAGAAGTCCCCCATTATTCTGGGAGGTGGTGGCAGAAAGACACGTGGAGCAGGAGGAATGACATTATCCTAACCTCTAGGTTCATCCCCTGGGTTTCCCTCCACATCCATAGGTTGTTGGTTGTCCTCCTCCTCTTCCTTTTCAGTCACCTCATCGTGGTCTATGGTCATATTCTTGAGGGACTCCTAATTGAAGTCGATCACATCAACCCCCAAGGCCTCCTCCTCCTAAAAATTCACCCCAAAGTGGTCAAACACAGTAGTCAGCAACTTGCCATAACAGAGATCCCTAGCCCTATGATCATTTGCCTTCACCACCGTGTTGCACATAATGAGATAGGGGAGGTTGAGTTGAACTCCCATGTAAGCACAGTAGGTGACATACGGCTATAGTATGGAGGCCTCATTATAGTGACCCTCAGTAGGCAGGATGTTTAGTTGAACGATCCTGCAGACGACCTTAGGAGTAGCATAGTAGTTGATGGTGCGTTGCCATCCAAATGCATTTTTTGTGAGCATCCGGTCCATCTCAACTTGGACATCAACGTTCTGGAAGTCATAAGGAGTCCTGGGAGAACAATAGGCAATTCCCCAGCATTTGACACCCTCAGAATATTCTCTAGTTCAGCCATGTTGAAGGAGATGTTGACCCCTTCACCCTCAAGGTGATACACATATCCTCAGTACAACGATTCTCACACCTGAGGTTGCAGTAGAAGTACCTCATGAGTAGGGGATAGTAGAGCATATATGGCTTCATAATGTGATACCAGCCTATTGCATTGAACCTCTAGCAGATATGGAACCAACGAAAATCCCTCACGTGGACATATTTCCTAGGGTCAACATTCTTGGCCTCGAGCATCCCAACGAACCTGTTCAACCACCGATCAAAATCATTGGTGGTCATACATCTCCTCCAATGGAAAAGTGAGTGGTTGATTCATGATGGTACAATAGGTGGAAGCTCGGTGTCTCGATATTGTCACAAAAGAACAAGTACATAGAGATTTGGAGATCAAAACCTAGGTTAGAGTGTGCAAAACCAGAAAAAAGACCAAATTTGTAGGTTAGATTCGAAGGAAAACTCATTGTGGTAGCGTAGGCAGCGAAGATCGGACGTAATAACTTATGAAAATGACAACCAGTGGCTAGGGTAACAACCCTTGGCTGTTTCCTCTCTTGCTCCACGAAAACAATAGGGTTTTGTGAGTGAGAAAAGAGTCACGGACTTTATATATCATGTTCTAGGAGTCACCGAACACATTGGGCAAGATCCAGTGGGGTGTTTCTGGTGAAAATTTTATAAAATTTAGCCTCTGTTTAGGTCATCGGAAACAACAGACTTGTTCCAGTGAACCCAAACCCTGTTTCTGGAACATTCCAGGGAGAGTTTAAATTTTTTTTTACTTATGCATGTGCTTATGTGTGTTCTTATATGGGCCCCTCCTATGCATGTTCAGAGGTATAACATGCTCATCATGTATATGTGTTGGCTAATGGGAATTTCTTAATAGGTATTACTTCGTGCCAAAACACCCGATCAAACTTGAATTTGTTGCCTCTCGCTTCCCCTACTCTGAACAGAGGCAGGCAACCCAATATACCTTTGCCCCCCCAGTTCTCATTGCGTATGATGTTGTTGTGATAGTGGACAACATGATGCAGGGGATTGAACAAAGATAAGCACAATTATCGCCAGAATTGAGAACCAAATCCAGGTTGCTAAGGAAGCCAGGAATGCATCTCTTGCACCTCCCACTACACCTGTTCTAGCTCCTGTACCTGCTAGCCTAGGTACCTAGCCCAAACCCAATGGGCCACAAGGGTAGGTAGATGTGTGGACTAACATTATGACACCTAAGAATATGGTAACTATTAGACCTGCCTGGGAGATTAGTGAGGTTTTCCCACCAAGAATAAGGCAAGTACCAGGGTGTTTGGGAGATTCATGAAGGTGTGCAAAATTTAGTCTCACATCGCCTAGGGGAGATCACTAGGCTAGTTGATAACCTTTAGCCTCCTTAACATGGCATAATGTATTTTAAAGCCTTGAGGCCTATGGGCCAAAGAGGACAATATTGTGCAAGGTGAATGGGGTTAGGGCATTACAGACCTCATAAAGATGATGGAGAAATTCCAAAGGCTCTCACCTTCGTATTTCTCTAATGTGGGTCAGGATCAACTTCTACCATCAAATTGGATCTGGGGCATGGAGAAGGTTTTCACGGTGATGGGTTGTATCAATGAATAGAAAATCTTGTGTGCAAGGTATCATCTCCAAAATGAGGGAGGTCCACTGAACCTATTTTGAGGGATACCAATCCTAATCCTACCTAGGAAGATTTCAAGGAGACATGCTTCGGGAACTACTTTCCCTAGAGTTTCAGAGACAGAAGAGAGAGCGTATTCTCGGCTTTAGTGTAGGGATCCAGATCTGTATTGGAGTACCAGCTGAGGTACAAGGAGATATACTTCTTTGCTCCTAAACACATCAAGAATGAAAGAGCTAAGCCCAAAAGTTTGAGAAGGGGCTGAGGCCCAGTATTACTTTGACGATCATTGGGCTTAAATTGCAGACTTATGCCGAAGTTGCGAAACTGGCTAAGTCCATTAAAGACCAGCATGGTGTAGACACCTAATTTTATTACTCTCCTCTGGCTATGATGACTCACGGATCATGGATGTGGCCCTTCGCTTATGATCAATGGAGATGATGATTGACTAAGGTGGTTCGGCTATGGAACACCCCTCTTCATACCCAAGAAACCCAGAAACCCTAGAACCCGGGAAAAGGAGGCCCAATTATGATACAACATATACGATGGAATGAAGTCCGAGTAACTATACGGATGGGTAGTGCTCAGAACCATGATTCCAATGATATATGATATGCCAAAATCAGACCGTCGTATCTCCTGTAATCATCCAAAGAAGACAACCTATATACACAGTCGAATCAAAATAAGGAATATTCTAGGAATATACCCTCACGGCCCTGCAAAGAAGTGGTGGCCCCACAAAACTATGACGGTCCCGCGAGCCCTGTGGCCCCACCAACTTGTGGTGGCCCCATAAACTTCTCTCAGCCAATGGGAGTCCAAATTGGACAAAGCTACGAATTCACCTCCTTGGGATCCAAAAATCTATAAATAAGGCACTATTTACCATCCCAAGACACATTTGGTTGGTATACCTACCCCCACCCTTGGGTGAGTTAATCCCTTCTTGCCTTTTGTCACACCCTTCCTTAATTTACGCCAAGGTGTGTGACATTTGATTCTCAACCCAGTTAGCCTAACCCACCAGGGTCATGGATTTAATACCTTAATTTCACAAATGTCATCAAGATCACAACTAAAATCAGAGTATGCTAATAAAATCATACAAATGTCACTGGTGATGTACTAAAGTGATAAATTACAAATATACAAGATTTAATTTGTATAAACCGACATGTGTAATATTTACATCTTACATATAACATCAATACATACATCAAAATAAATAACTGAAACAGTAGCAAAATCCATCAGCAACCTAGCGTCTCATAAACACAAGCCTCACAACCGTGGCTGAAATTCAATCCTGCCTCAACACCGGTTCCACCATCTAAAAACTAGTAATCAACAAGGGGTGAGCTTCACAAGCCCAATGAGGGGTGTGGATGTAAGAATACACAAAAAATGATGCAATTCACATTACATACAAATATAATATAGATGAATCCATTTATTATATCATCTTTCTATTTCCATTACTAGGTCCATCATCGGGTATAGGTGCTTCGCAACATAGATTGTATCCCCTCCCTAGTACGTCGAGCTATAGGGATACAAGCTCACTGCAAGTAGAAGTCTGCAGCTCCAGAATCCTACTCATTGGTCACCCTGCAAACCACCGAGGTAACCCCAATAGCCATAGTCCCAAAATCCTACACATCGGTCACCCATTCTGCGGGCAACCATGGTCCTAGAAAATCCCTCGGTCAATCATGCTGCATCCGTCTTTGAGTATAGTACGTCGTACTATGGATATGGTACTCTCAACAAACATACTACCCTTTGGGATTAGCCAGTACCTAACCCCCTACTAGCAAAGGGAGTAGCATCAAGGTCTGTGAATCATAACCATATGCATTCTACATGTATTCATACCAATCTATAGCATCCAATCATATATTGGTGGCCATCATTGTAATATTGACCTTTGAGCCCACGGTACCGAATCCTCCCTCAGCCACACCATGCCTCAGACCATTGACGTTGCAATCATTACCACTCATCTATATTACTACACACCCACAAAACTAGGGTCACAGCAATCTCGGTAAAACATGTCATATGTGCAATTTATATATAACTTTATAGAAAATACATCCAAAACAGAGTTAGCACAATATTACACATGAGTTTGCATAAACAAAAATACATAAAACACTCTGCAAAATAAGTCAAACACCCACTCACCTCATAGCCCAAATCACCAAGTACAATAGGATCCCCCAAAATCAATCGCATGTCCTTGCCCGATAAGTTTTAGGTTCCTAGACCAATGTGTATCATTTTTATTAAATATTTATACATCTAATATGACTATATACAGGTCCATTGCTGAACCCAATATAGCTCCCGACAGCCTTTGTCTCAATCTCATTTAAAGCCTCAGAAATGCCCCCGAGCTACCCCTACCCATAGGGTTAATTTGGGTAATTAGGTGAGGGACATAACCCACAAGGGGCAAAGTATAACTTAACCAAAATAGGGGCTATCAGCCTTGAAAAAACCCAATCGATTGGCCACTTGTCCCAACCGGTGGGTTGTTTCTGCAGAAATATTTTGCAACTCTATAGGCTATTTTTCTACTTCCCTTGGCTTGGGCTGCATATGGCCAATGGCCAATGTCCATGGCAGCATGGGAGAGGTCTCTTCATGCTCCAAGGGTCATTCTACAGACCCCAAAACTCCCAATTACAGCAATTAAAAACCATAACACCATGCTACCTAGTTCCCCAACAAAATTCAGAATTCGGCTTGAATTGGGTAAATTGGGTGGCTAAATCCATTTACCCCAAAATTAGTCACTCAATTAGAGTTGTATAATTCAAAATACATCCATTGGAATTACATGCCAACCCCAATTGGGTTCAACAATTGATTTTAGAGAAGAAGAATCAAATTAACAAATCCTAAAACCGTATTCTTCACCAATTAAAATTCTGCTTTTACTCTATGGAGAATTCAAACAATATATAGTCTTAATTCAACTTTAATTTGTATAAATATTTTCCAATTACTGAAAGCCTTCTATTCTAGGGTTTACAGGAATGGGTTTCATACAAATTGGGTACCAGAACCCTTTCCAAAATTGGGGGTTTCTTCTACTGGGTTCTGAATTCAGCTCATAAGGATTTAATTGCAGTCCTTACACTACTGAAACCCTAAACCCTAGCTTACTACCTTAATTATCCTAACCATATTCATCAATTAAATAGGGCAACAACCTTACTTGAGTGCAGGCAGCCCCAAAATCGTAGCTTTAATTACAGCTGCACTCTTCTTCTTTTCTTCTGCTGTTCCACCATACTATGTAGCTAAAAAAATGAAAAAACTGCAGATGATATGCTATTTTATAACTCAGCCAAGGGGTCCTTAATGCCCATTTGGCTGAACTACCTAAAACTGGAAATTACTTCTTTTAAAACATAAACTAATTAAAATTTAATTCCCTTTGATGGACCCCACCAAATACTGACCTATTATGTTGGGTTTGGTCAGCATTAGGACCTTTACAGATTGGGTAAGTACGAGGCTCAGGGGTGTTGGCATGTGGGCCCCACACAGAATAACACATTTTCCTGCATTCTGCCACCCCAACCTGCTAGTCGGTTGGCAACTGGGTAACCTGTCGGTTTGCCCATTTTTAGTTCTTTAGCTGTCCTATCTCCTGGGTTCTTGAGTCCACCCATGTAGGACTAGTCTCACCCATTTTTTGACCATATGTACTCCTTCCTTGGATCTGTGGGTCAGAGCCTAATTCTCTCTTTCGCTTCTGTATTTCTTAGATCCACAACAATGCAGCCTACCTCCTGTTATGAGCTGGGCCATACCCTTGGACTCAGTTGCTTCAAATTTTAGGGTGTTACAATTTCTCCCTCCTTACAAAAATTTCATCCTCGAAATTTGCAGAGTTGCTCATCTTCAAGGATCAATCCCGCTTACTTTAGTACCACTCTTATCCACTTAGTCGCAACTTCGAATTTCCACTCAGTGTTGCTAACATGGCCATATGCCTTAGTAGTACTGGCTTATCTCAGCCACACACATGAATACACCCATTGGCCATACTGGTTCCTTATCGATTCATGTCCTTAATTCCTCGAGAACTGAGATATCAACATACAATTGTACTCCCTACTTTCCAATATCAATCCTGTTATATCTTCCCATATACAAATATTATTTCTATCATGCACATATAACTTTACCAGGGTACTCAGATTGGATCTCTGTAAAGATTTATAGAGTCTTAGAGCTTCACACTGATTCTGTATTAGTTGGTCCATAGTTTCACTCCCTTCTCCCTATGAGAACCATACCTGTGGATTCCATTTCCATATCATTTCTCCAAATTCAAACTATTAATCATATTACAATATATCCCCTCTTTATTTTATTATTATTTTAGAGCTTCCATCAAATACCTAAGAAAATATTCTATCATTTACTTGGCTTCACAATTTTTAGGCTTCCTACTTCACTTCACCATACATATACACATACTTAGTGTATTATTTATTTCTCTTATGAAATCA
Organism: Macadamia integrifolia; assembly: GCF_013358625.1. Lineage (NCBI taxonomy): Eukaryota > Viridiplantae > Streptophyta > Magnoliopsida > Proteales > Proteaceae > Macadamia > Macadamia integrifolia. The sequence goes on along the minus strand of NW_024868234.1, from coordinate 11,859 downwards.
ACTTCCATACCTCTATTCATATTGCTTGACCCCACACTAAATTAAAGCATGCTAATTATTCTCATTATTCTACCAATGTCCTATTATCCACAGTTCACTTCTAATTTAAAACTTAAATCTTCAAATTCCAAATATCATGTTTTAACTTTCATATGCTTTCCTTACATACTCAGACATATACTAAATGATCATATAATCTAGATCCTCAATGGTCCATAATGTTTCCTCACATTCTTACCTCATAAATTTAATTTAATTGTTTTTTGTAAATCACCCATACAACTTGATCTCAGGTCTACTCACTTGGATCTATTATCATTTTCACTATTCCACATTTTCGATACTGATCTTGTCGTTCCGATCTAGTAGCAATGTCGGATCCACTAGGTGGCCGAAAGGTATCAACTTCCCAATACCATTCTCACTTCCTTAAAAGGAGAGCATTCAACCACTTAATCTGCCTTTTTGGTACTTACGACTGAGGTTGTTGTGAATACCACTCCTGATCAATGGTAGTTGCAAATGAAATCATCCTTACCCTTTTTCACGACTCAAGAACTATTGGTGAAGCAAAGGGTCATGTCTAGAATCATTGTATGATTTTATTTATGCTGTATGAACTAAAATTAATACATCTTTATATTGACACCACTCTATCCTCATTTCTAAATCTTTACACATATGGTGTAGCTTTCATGTTTAGGGTTATTGTAGGTATGTTTCACAACCCTTTCCTAACATCATTTTCATCTAAAGTAACGACATTACCACCATTTTAGCATTCTTCACCTTACCTTCTTGGGTAGTAAGTCTGCACATCACACACAAGCTCTATAGGTGGGTAGCCACCCTATATCCAGCATAATCATCAAATTTCTTAATTTTTAACTTGATCAATTGAGTTATCAAGTCTGTATATGTATGTAGATGGAATATGGTAAGTCATATCTTCACTAATAGGATATCGACTATCAACTTATCTGTTAGATTTTTTGACTTATGCAGTTTGCAACATGTAATAATGATACAACAAAGTGATGCATCAAATATTAATAATGCATATAAGAGTACCAAATAAATGGGATGCACCAGTGTTAGGGTAGTGGCCAGAAAAGGGACCTTTTTTGGAGGTCCTGGCCCTCTCTCCTCTCTTTTCTCTTCCTCAAGGAGGGGTGTGTCGTGTGTGCTTACCCACGGGCCCTGCACAGCTGTATCGCAACTCATAGATACGTGGAGGCCTATTTCGCAGGAGTGTAAGGGTCATCATTGAGAGGAGGATTTAATGAGGGTCCAATATGGGGGATTGGGATCATACAAAAGGATTTGGAGTCACCACCTAGGATTATGGGCCTAGGACCCCGGGGGTGGGCCCGAATCTTGAGAAAATGGCCCAAAAGTTGGTCTGGTCCAGAGATTTAGGGTACGTGTCAGGTGGTAAATTGAAAAGGTGTTAGGCACCCAATCTACCCGGTTTGACTAGTCTTCCTACTAGATGCTTAAGAATGAACATTTTCCACAATTACTCCTATTCTGTATCCATGGCTAAGTTATCACACATATATATTGACTGAATTTAAATAATTATGTACACTAAAACAAGATCAATATAAAGTCTACATTATGCTAATTTGGGTAAGAAATTATACCTGAGCTTGACCCCTATTTCGGGTCAAGAGGGGTGGAACCCTGATTAGTGTCGACATAAACTTTTTTACGAATACTCCTGGCTTAGGGGAAGATGGTCTTGGCCTCCAACTTCATTTTTCAAGAGATGCAAACTGTGGTAATGTTCAGATAGAGTTCCGGCTAGGAACGGTTACTTTTGGGTTTTGACTGCAGTATCAATTCAGTAGAGCTTCTGCTAGGGATGGGCTACTTATAGATTTTGGCTGAGGTGGCACTCCAACAGAGCTTCTGTTGGGGATAGGTTATGGGAGGGTTAGGCTGAGATGGCACTCCAGCAGAGCTTCCGTTGGGGATAGGCTATGGGTGGGCTGACTGAGGTGGCACTTCGACAGAGCTTCTGCTGGGGGTAGGCTAATTCTAGGGATTAAGGAACTTCGAAGGCTTAAAGAACACTTCGAAGATCCGAATAACACTTCGGATCTTATGAAGATCTCTCTAAAGACTTGACGAACCTCAAAAGGGGGTGGGAGACTAAGGGGAAACTTTTCCTATACAAAAAGCTCATTCAAGGAAGGCAAAGGATTGAAGAATTTTGAAGGCCTGAAGAACGCTTCAAAGATCTGAAGAACACTTTGGATCTTATGAAGATCTCTTCAAAGATTTGAAAAACCTTAAGGGGGGAAGGGGAGGAGAGAGGGTAGAGCTTCTCTACTATGGATGCTCCTAGGAGGCTTGAGAATGAAAAACCAAAGGGAGGGGGGTATTTATAGGTTTATTGAACCAATGGGGAGGAAAGAGGAATTTCCTTGGCCAATGGGGTCAAAAAGTGATTTTTCTAAACCAACAGGGTGAAAACATAAATTTTTGGACCAATGGGGTGGAGGGTAAATTTCTTCGGCCAATGGGGGAAAAGTAATTTTTTTGGGCCAATATGGTCAAAGGATGCCTTTTTGGGCCAATGGGAGGTCACGGTGTAGGGTACACTAGCAGGACAGTATAGAGTGCACAAGCAGGTGAAGAGAAAATCTCTTCACCAATCCAGTCATTGGAACACATATTCCAGCCATTGACGATGGCACACGATGATGGACAGGGGTGCATAGGGTAGGCGAGGGCATACGAAGCACTGGCAGGGGCGCGGTAGGTTGGCAGGGGTGTGGGGCGTTGGTAGGGGCGCGATAGGCTAGCGAAGGCATGGGATGCTGGCAAGGGCGTAGTAGGCTGGTAAGGGCACAGGGCACTGGCAGGGATGCAGTAGGCTGGCAGGGGTGCGGGGCACAGCCATGGTGCTCGCAAGGTAGGCCATGGGCACGTGGGGTAGGCAGGGTGCATGCAAGTGTGAGGGTAGCGGCAGGAGATCTTCTTCCCTTGGGGTTGAAAAGACTTGCATTCGGCCCTCTCTTTCTCTTTTTTGGGGAGGGGTGTGTCGTGTGTGCTTACCCGTGGGCCCCGCACCACCGTATCACCACTCGATGATATATGGAGGCCTATTTAGCAAGAGTGTAAGGGTCGTTATTAAGATGGGGATTTAATGATGGTCCAATATGGGGGATTGGGATCATATAAAAGGTTTGGAGTCGCCACCTAGGATTATGGCCTTAGGACTCGGGAGGGCCTGATTCCTAAAAATTAGGGCCCAAAAGTCTAGTCCAGAGATTTAGGGTACATGTCAGGTTGTAGAATTGGAAAGGTGTTAGGCACCCAATCTACCCGGTTCAACCGGTCTTCCTACTAGATGCCTTAGAGCGAACATTTTTCACAACTATTCCTATTCCGCATGCATGGCTAAGTTATCACATATATATACATTGACTGAATTTAAATAATTGTGTACACTAAAACAAGGTCAATATAAAGTCTACATTATGCTAATTTGGGTAAGAAATTATACTTGAGCTTGACCCCTGTTTCGGGTCAAGAGGGGTGGAATCCCGATTAGTGCCTGTACGAACTTTCATTCGAATTCTCTTGGCTCAGGGGAAGATGGTCTTAACCTCCAACATCCTTTATTGCTAACTGTGGTAATGTTTGGACAGAGTTCTGGCTAGAAATGATTACTTTCGAGGTTTGACTATGGTATCGATTCAATAGAGCTTTCGCTAGGGATGGGCTACTTTTGAATTTTGGCTGAGGTGGCACTCCGAAAAAGCTTCCGCTAGGATAGGCTATTGGAAAGCTAGGCAGAGCTTTCACTAGGAATAGGATGAAACTTAAATGGGGACCAGTTTGAAATTACCTTCCAATTCTTGTCCAAACTGATCCCAATAGCAATGCCACAAAAAAAAAAGAACAATGTGTTAGCTTCCTAGTGAGAAACAACCACCCAAGCACTGGCCACTAGCTTTTTGCCATGCATTAAGAATTTAACATGACGTGTGGGCATGATCAAAAAACCGGCAACCAAACCGTTGGCCGAGACCACAACTATGTGCTTATACCGCGGACAAGTGCAAAGGTGATTGTTATGAATAGTATAAACCAAAATCATGGATTCATGTTACAATTATAATTATATAATAATCATTACATAAACAATAAAAGTGCAATGATGATGCAATCGTGCACTAATTAAAAAAAAAATCATTTTTTGTACTGTTCTTAAACAATATTCTGAACTTTTTGTTTTTTTAAATAAACTAGAATATCACAATTTGATACTGTTTTCTAACAGAACTGAGACAAATGTGGAGCCCTTGGATTTCCCCCAGAGTTTGCTAGGTCGATTTATCATAGTTATTCACTTGAATCCAAATGGATTAAACTGAATGGGGCTTATGATCTCGTGGCCCCCTTTTTTTATATTAAACAATTGGTAATGGTGGCCATCAGCTCACCCCATACCCAATTTCCTTTTGGCTGATGTGATCCATAATGTCCATGGGCACATGCAGCTCGCATTGTGCGTAGTAAGGGAACCAATTATCACGGTGGGTTCGGGAGATTCGTATTTCTATGATGCATAGCTGCTGCCTAACAAAGTGAGGCGCGACGACAATGGATGGGGAGGCATAGAACAACCATTAACATGGCTCTAATACCAATGTAAGATGGAAAGAAAATAGAGGATCAAGAATTACCTCGATGTGGTTTTCCTCACAGCAGAATTAATCGGGTTACACCACGTGTACGAATAGTGACCTTGCTAAGCAATATTTGTAGAGCACTACTCCATAAACCCGGTCTATTGACCAGTTGGTTTGGTTTGGTTTGGTTGTGTAGGGTTTGAACCGGCAAGGGTCATTACAGGTGCCTTATGGTGTATGACATCAAATGCAGGGTGGTCAGACAAGATTGAGCTAGTACCTGATGTGATTCGCATGCCTAAGCCATGCCCTTGCATGTATCATAAGGCTATGTACGAGTAGGGAAGGTATGTTATCGTAATTGATGATAGGAACTTGGTTCATGACAAGTGGTAGGAGTGAAATACGCATTGAGAACCCATTTCCCACCGAAATCTAGCAAGGTTGGCCATGTTCTGGGCAACTGGAAGGTGGTCACTGGTGGGTGCGAACCCCCCAATGTGACCCACCTATAGAGGGAATATGGGCCCCAGCAAACCCAACCTGGGTGATTACGCATGTTTTGGGTTCCCCGTCGTAATGAAGTCATGTGTGCCTGGTATTACCAAATACTTCGCTCGGTATCGTGGTTTAATACGATTCGGGCCATAGAATGTCAAAACCAAACGCACCCCAGTAGATATTTATACCCAAACTATAAATAGCAGTTACTCCTCTCTCCTATTTATTATTTCAGCAAGGGTTGGTGGAGAGGAGTAAAGAAGAGGGAGAAAAGAGGGAAGAGAAGGGAGGGAAGAGTGGGGGAAAGTGTTTCCCCCTTGTCGCCGAAGCTGACCTCATCATTTTGATGCCGGAAAAGTGATCGATGCCTTGAGATCTACAATTTAAGGTAGGTAAGTGCCATAACCCCTTGAATTTGGTGAAACCCTCTTATGTGGCCAAATCAAGAGTTAAGAGGGACTCTATGTGATTTATTTGTAGGTTTTAAAGGAGCAGTGACCAAGATTTTGAAAGCATTTTGGGATATTTGGGAGTTGGGGGCAGGATCTAGGTTTTGGGTTTTCTTGAGCTAAAGGTATGGTTTGCTCCCAAAAATCTTGATTTGAACTTAGATCCTTGTTATGTTTATGTGGATGAAGTATAAAATGTGTGGAAAATGTGATGGAAACAACCCCCTTGGATTCCTAAGAGGTGGGACAAAGAGAAGTCGAACAGCAGAATCCACTGGACACTGGTGTGTAGCACCAATGGGTAACCAGACCCACTAGTGTGACACCTCAATCTTACCTGGGCTTTAAAGCCTATCGGTGGGTAGGACCGGCGGGTACCTAGACCCACTAGTAACACTCACCGGTCTTGGCTTAGCCCCGGGGTCCTACCAGTGGGTAGGACGATGAGTACCTAGACCCACTAGTAACACTCACCGGTCTTGGCTTAGCCCCGGGGTCCTACCAGTGGGTAGGACGATGAGTACCCAGACCCATCAGTAGCACCCGTTGGTGTGGGCTTGAGTGTTGTCTGCCTGGGCAGCTTGCATAGATGGGTCCGCCTACCCACTTGTATGACCCACCTGTGGTCCAATGAGCTTCGTTCAAGCCCAAATTCATCAACAATCTCCTTCACATATTTGAATGCATCGTGACCATGTCTTTCATCATTTTTATGGTCCCAGAATGGACGTATTCTATGTTTCCATTATGTGTTAGGGACTCTCAACTTCGCACGTCGGATCTTACCCATACCATGTGTGCATATTCTCGTACGAGAATAGGTAAGTGGGGAGAGGGCATTGATTTAATTTTTTGAATATTTATTTTATCATCTTCATCTTAATATCATCATGCTATCTATGAATGCCATCTTTATGCATCTGCTTGTCTACGTAGGATGCATTTATGAATTGCTTTGTTGTATCTTTAAATTTCAAATACTTATTTCTTGCTTTGAATTATTAGCATGGATAATTCAATTGTTGGATGGTGATGGTTAGTTGGACATGTGATGAATTGCTAGATTAGATGCCATAGTCTGCTTGGAAACGAATACATTGGTGCACCGTGGAATGGGACACAGAAGCAGTATGTAGTCATACTATCTCATATAGAAGCATATGTTTAGGATTGACATTTTCTCGTGCTACGACCCTTCCCAATAGGGGTTTAGGTGTTGAATTATCACTAGGGGAAGCGTTGGTCGTGGATCACCGTGGTGGTTAGAAGTATGCCTGGCTGATCATTAGGACAGTTGAAAACCTTAGTGATATAATCAGAGCGCCGAGCGTACTGTATTTATTTTCTACTATGGTTTGGCTACGATTTATTTTTCTACTATGGTTCAGCCATGATTTACTTTTTCAAGTACTCACAGTCAGCCCTCTCTGACAACCCTATGGGTGTATCATGGGATGGAAAACGCATCTTGTACCCAAGCCATACATGCACTGTGATTGTGAGTAGCAAGTAACCTATGACTTAGTACTGTTGCTTAGGTGGATAGGCCTAGAATGAATCTTATACATATAGGATCATTTGAAATACGATTGCTTGTTTGCGTCTTTCTTTCCATTTACTGAGCTAGTGAGCTCACCCCTTGTGTACACACCCTTTAAAGATTATGCAGATTTCCCTATAGAGGAACTTGGGCATAGTGCCAGGTGCCCGTGCAAGGGTTGCATTGCGAGGCAATAGTAGCTATTTCCAAACACAACTCTTCTTTTTGATGTATTCCCCTTTTTATGCTCTAGATATTTAAATTTACTTCTCGTGTAATTATCATGCCTGTGGGCCCATATGTAAATATATTATGTATAACAATTTTGGTATCAAGAGTAAGTGGGGAATTTATAGGTATATATATGTGATGAGTCTTCCACTGAATTATTTAAATATATTTCCATGTCGTATGTGGCATGTTGTGTTGTGGTCACTGTATCAGATGATCCTGGTGATTTTTGGGTTAGCCAGGGGTAACCCGGTCACCGGTTTGGTTCCTTGGGAACCAGGGTGTAGCAATGGTGGTATCAGAGCACAATGCTCTAATCACTCACAACTTGCAAGATTGAACCCTGTAGAATCTATAATAGGATTTGGGGTTGGGTAAATATAAAAGATTTGCACATAAAAGCTGAAATGAGATAAAAACCAAAATGTGCATCATATTGCATGTACGAAAAGAAAAATAAAAAGGTTCAAAGACAAAAGAGAAGAAGAAAAGAAGAAGAAGAAGAACAAAATAAAAAGAGAAGTTCCCCAAACAAGATCACATAAAACCATCATAGCTCACTACACTATCAATCATCATCTAATTTAATAACTTCTTCCTCTCGAGACCTAGAGTTGATGTTGAGGCGACAATCATAGTAATCGAAGCAACGGTTCACCAGCTCCACCTCCTTTTGGAGCTGCTCAAGGCTCACTGCCATCTCCATGGGGGCTGAGTCCACATCTTCGAATAGGTCCCTAAGTTTTGTTTCCATACTTACTTGGGACTGCTAGAATGTCTCCTCACGGGCAGCACTCTCTGCTTAGTTCTTCAAGATCTGCTCTAAACCTGCCATAAGAGCCTCTAATCGGTCCATCATACTCTGAAAATCAAAAGCCCTACCAGTAGAGGGTGGTGTTGTATGAGTGGGGTCCTCAGTCTCCATTGCATCTTCCTCATCTGCCTCAGGAACATAATCATAATCCTCCTCTAGAGCCACTTCCTCCTCATTTACATCCATTTCCCCATGCAGATCCATCTTGTGTAAATTCCCTCAGGTAAACTTATCAAAAGGGGACTTTCCCTGCTCACCCCTTAGGTCCACCTGAAAGTACTGAAATATCCTTATGAGAGACTGGGCATGAGGGAAGTTACCATCAGAAGGATGTGCAACGTGGTACTCTATAGTCTTTATAATGACAAAGGGAAGGAATATACGAGAAGCATCCTCCAGGGCCATATAGATGCAGTAAGCCATGTACGTTCCTATGAAGTTCACCTGGTTCCTAAACCAGGCGGCTGAAAATCCGTACATCTAGAATATATGCAGTCTCGAAATTAGGGAGTATTACTCTACCACAGATGGTCTAGTAAATGTGGCTATGTATCTCTTGGTCTATTAAGGGACCCAAAGCCTTGCCCCTAGGAGGACAGTAGTACCAGTTACCCTCCATAGAGATGCCCAGAATCTCCGCTAGCAGCTTGATGGGAAATCGGATGTCGTATCCCTTCACTCGACTTGTAAGGGAGTATACTCTACCATCATAAGAGACCCCGAGATTGCAGTAGGGCATCCAGACAAGATCGAGGTAGCAAGGTGAGTAGACAAAAAGTGTAGACTGCCAATCCAGAGCTATAAATTTCTCTAGCAGCCACACCTTAGTGAAGTTCTCGACTACCACAGATTTCTCCATGCGTACAGGCTTTATGGAGAGTGTGGACCAAGATATAGCCACCTCTAGACTCTGAAAAAATATGCTCATCATAGTCTTTTGGATCCACTGGTGCATTCTTCCTTAGACGAGCCTTGTGTGCAAAGGAGCTCGAGGTTGAACTTTTGCTCTTTTGACTTGGAGCATTTCTGCTCCGTTATGAGGTAGCAACTTCCTTACCCTTACGTGATGACATTCTACAAAGTCCACAGGAAAAATATAAGAACCCGACAAAGATTTCAAGTGAATTTAATTAAAGCAAGGGATAAAAGGGAGAATCAATGCAAATAGGACCATAAGAGAAGGAAAGGTAGTATGAATGGCAACAATCCATCATGGCACTCATATTAAGTACATTGTAGAGAGCAATGTGTATTGAATGATGAGCAAGGAGAGGAAACCACTATAGAGTTAATGCCATTGTCATAATGTGCTCATATATGAATGATAAGATGACAAGAAATGAGTTGACAAATACAGTGTAGTGACCAAGTGAACATCAAGGTGTCATGATTTTTTTTTTTTTTTGAATGCGTATTTCACAAATAAAAGCCAAGGAGTGAGAGCATTTATTTAAAGCATAGATTCATGCAAATGCTCAAGTTAACATCAGTCCAAGGTATTAGATAGAATTCCCAGAGAAAAAAAAAAAAAAAAAAACAAAAAAGGAAATTTCATAGAGAAGAGCATAATCCATGAACATCCATAGCATCGAAGGGAATTCGACAATAGTATGTAAAAGAAGGTTCAAAAGCATAAAATTATACATATCTTAGCCCAATTGAAGTCAAAACAATGAAAAACCCCCAATTTCTTCATAAACCCTAACCTAGGAATAGTGAAATTTCTTCCAAGGAGTGATGGGTGAAGCATACATGCAATGTGACATTCTCATCACTATAATACAACCAAATGAGAGTGAATAAACTCATTTGGGTCATACATTGGGCAAGGAAAGAGAGAGAGAACATGAAAACCCTAAAATAGCAAAATTGGGAAGAATAGGGTTAAGCAACTCATGAAAATGACAAATGTAGTGATTGAAGAAGAGAATCATGGAAAAATGACATACTCACATGCTACATTCATTCTAGTTGGGAAGAATCAAAAGAAAAATGAATTTTAAAGGATATAGAACAAGAACAACCAAAATTTCATAGTTCAAAAGAGAAAAATGAGGAGAAGAATGCTTACTTAAAGTTTTGAGGTCGATAGCTGAACGATTTGATCAAAATGTAGGAGATTCCTAACCTTTCCTTGATGCTTCAAATGCACTTGAAAGGAGTAGAGAGTCAGAGGAATGAAGAGTGAGTGAAATGATATCAAGAAAACCCTCTTAACAGTGCCTCGCTCACAACTGGAGGGCCGCAACTGGCGGTCCTGAATCCAGCCCACCCACTATTATTACTCGTTGGTGTGGGATTTTGGGGCCAAAATTGCGAATTTAGCTTCCCATGCCTAGTAGACCCCAAATTTGCATGAACTATAAGCTGTTGTGTAAGAAATTTGGGTGTATGGTCATATGTGGTGATTTTTAAAATAGAGGTTAACATTGTGGATGCGTACTACGATGATGGAATGTTGTGCATCAACAGTTGAACCCTATATAATTGGTCAGCATCCCCGTGTGGTGACCTTTCCACAAGATCTGCCCATTGTGCCGAGTACCAAAGCTCAACCGGGGGGTACACCTCCTAGGGCAGCACCCCTAGATGCACTAGGGGGTGCACCTCCTAGCATACCACCACAAGACTCACCAGGAAGCACACCTTCCATGGTGACACCCCAATTTCCACCATTTAGCACTCCTCTATATATGATTCCACCACCGTATCGATACTATTCAGCTTATCCACCTTATTACCCACCGAAAACTACTACTACAAAGGCGGTGGAATCTTTTAAGAAGCACTTGCTACCTATCTTCACTAAGGTGGGTAGTGATCCCTTAGAGCCAGATTGATGGATACAAAAGATAGAGAAAATATTTGAGGTGGTGGAATGCATAGAGGCTCAGAAACTCATCTGTGCAGGCTTGCAGTTGAAGAATGAAGTTAACTCATGGTGGAAAGCTTCCAAAATCATCTTGACGGTAACCCACCCAGAACCAACTTGGGAACAATTTAAGGAATAGTTTTTGTCAAACTACTATCCCAGCAGCTTCAAAGACCAAAAGGAAGCAGAGTTTTTGGCATTGACTTAGGGGAACAAGTCCGTCCTTAAGTACCAACAGCAATTTGAGGACTTATTTTATTTTGCTACTCCACACATGAAATCAGCTGAGGAAAAGGGTAAGAAGTTTTTGAAGGGATTGAAGGTATCTATTGGTTCGATATTGGGGGCCATGGATTTAACAGATTATGCCCAGATAGTATAGAAGGCCAAGACCATGAGGATAAGCAGAAGGGGGAGTCTTCCACTACACCAGGGTTGTGGAAGAGGTCTAAACCTTATATAGATTCAGGAAACCCAAGTAAGAGTTTTCATGGGTCATATAATTATGGTCCATCATATTAATAGCCGTACAGATCATCGGGTTATATACCCCAATCAGCTGGTGGATCGGGTACCACCTCTTTTCACCCAAATACTAGTACAGTGCCTACAGCCTCAAGGCCGCATCCCCCTTCAACTGCACCAAGTCAAATACAAAGAACCCCAGTACTAGTGCAAGCATCCCAAAATTGTTGCTATGTTTTTCATGCAGTTGGACGCTTTGCCAAGGATTGTCCATACAAGCCACTATTGTACAAAATCATCCCCATATTTATAGATCTGCATTGGCTCAAGGGGGCCAA